>NC_026146.1:10530511-10531892 GCF_000512975.1 Sesamum indicum | reverse complement strand
ATGTCGGATGTTAATATACTTGATGCACTAACGTTAAATGTTAAGACCCATGGATATAATTATACACCTGGATCAGAATTAATATGTATATGTTATAGAATTTACTATAAACTTCTCCATACACTTAATTCTAATTGTAAGACACAAAATAATAAAATTCTTGAACAAACAGTATTCTTTGAAACAAATTTACAAAATTCAAGGATTAATACTAGGAGACAAATAAAATGGAGCGAAGTAGAGTTTCCAGAACATTGGGTAATTGAGAAGGAGGTCCCCATTAAAAGTAATACTGAAAGTATGTACACTAATATATTACAAAATCCAGAAGGAAATGTTATAATAGATTTTGTTAATCAGTCAAAATATTTAAGAAGTTGCTCTTCAAGATATTCTAATATGTCTTATATATCACCAATAGAGGTGACAACCCCATCTAGAGCATCCACTCCCAGATCAGAGAAGAAACTAATAGCTCAAATTATGATAAGGTTGAAGAAATAAGGATACAACCAAATAATATTGTTAAAGGAGTATATAAGGATCCTAAACTAAATGAAGAATTAACTTCAGAAACGAATTTTTGTTTATAAATGAATACACAAGGCATAATGGCCTATGAAACTCCATTGGAAAATTATACAGACATGATCGACTTTAGTCCGGGATCCCTGGCTAGAAAAGAAATTAAGGAAGAATTTTCTAAAAAAAGGTGGGAACCCTTTAGAAAATGATTTTTTAAAAATTTCCCTCCTGACAAACAAAATGAGATTTCAAACCAATTCTATAAGGAACTATCTGTATGGAATAAGAAAGTTACCTTTGTTCCATGGTTTATAACCAAATATTCAAAACAATATTTAAATGTGTTAGAGAGAAAATATTTCCTAGAAAACGGGAAAATCCTTAATAATGTCTTTCCCCCTCAACAACCTTTCAAAATGAATTCTAATGAAACTGAGATTAACTTTAAAGCATTTTCCAAATTAATTGAAGATAACACCTTAATAGTTACAATAACAGAAATAAATGAGTTACTAAAGAAGCAAAATTATGCCAACTTGTACTTAAATGTTATAGGAGAACAAATTATGGAATTAAATAATAAGATAGATAAGATTATGGAGTGGCAAAAGAATTGGCAAAAGGAAATTAACTCAACTAAAACAATAGTTGAAGAGACAAGAGGAGAAATTATCGCAAGACCCTCAATACAACCACCCCCAGATATTGTAGGTTTTAATTTAAAACCTATAGGAGACCTAGAAAAGCTATTAGATCAGAAATTTAAAACTCTAAAATTAAATACTCTAAATAATGAAGGAGATCCTCAGGATTATGAAGACGAATTTATGGAGGAAATTAACAAAATAGAAAAATT
>NC_026146.1:10528590-10530275 GCF_000512975.1 Sesamum indicum | reverse complement strand
TTGAATTGGTTGACAACGACCATTACAAAATGTTGTAGTTTTGAACCCTGACTTTGGTATGTTTAGCCATTTTGATTTCCTTTTTGCTAATAGCGGTCTCTATAATTTTCACCCTTGAATCACATGGTAGTTTCTGTGGCATCACCGTGATTTTTGGGTACTCGCATGGAAGAGGGAGAATGGTGCTTTTGCTCATGAAGAGGACTAGCTTCTACAGTGGGTGATATGTCATGTGCTTTTAGGGTTCCTCTAAACTGCTGCTCACTGTGCACTATTCAATCTTTAATCTGGTGATTGATGAGCTTCTTGATGAAAACCACTTTAGCTTAGTAGACAATGCATAGTTTGCTGCATTTGCTGTTTTTCAGTTTGATGTAATGTATCATTATAATTTTTTTATTATTTTGGTTGTAACAATTCTGATACTTACTGAGTATGATATGTGTGATTCCGATATGTGATCGGTCCTGTTAGTTGAAATATTGCAGTGATGCTTTGTAATTTTATTAAGTTTAAAGTTATTTTACTTGTTGGTTGCTATTCGATGCTTTGGGAGAAGCCTGCCTGTGGGCATCAAGAAGAGCTTAACTATTACTGCTCTATTTTTTTATGCAACGATTAGATTAAATAAACAAATTAAAAGACAAAATTTGACAGAGAAAAGCCAATTAGGACAGTTTTGTGCCCAATTTGGGATGGAAATGAAACCATCCGATAAATCAAAAATCTCTAGGAATAGAACTTCGGGGTTTAAGGAAAAAAGGTACAAAAAGAGAAAATTTAGAAAAGAAATAAATAAAGAAAAAGACTTAACTAGAAAGAATGAATGGAAGGCTAAGAATAATACCACAAAGAAAATAAGAAGATGTTATATTTGTGGAGAAACAGATCATCTTGCTAATAGATGCAGAAACAAAAAAGCTAGAAGGCTGAAAAAGAAAATAAATAATCTTAATTTACAAGAAGAAGAAAAACAAGAAATACTCAATATAATATTTTCAGAAAAAGAAGAATCCTCTGAATTAGAAGAATCGAAAGAGCAAAATGAACTTAAAAATATCGAAGAGAATTTTGAATATTCATCAACCACTTCTGAATCTGAAGAAGAAGAGCCATCTTGCTCATGTAGGCAGGAAGAAAATTCACATCAAGAATTTTATGAATTAATGGCAAAATTTAAAGAAATGGGAAAAATAAATGTTCTCACAGATAATCATATTATTGAATTACTTAGGGAAATAAAGGATCCTGAAGTTAGGGACATTATCCTAAGCAAGATTGATAGTAATAATGCCTCCACATCTGAGCCTATCCCATTTCATGATAGGACTATTAATAAACCCTTTGAACCATATACAATAGCTGAGGTCAAGAAATTACTTAATGAAAAACATTCCATTAGAGATAACCCCTCTACTATAGAGGATCTCAAAATTGAAGTCGAAAAATTAAAAGAAGAGATAAAGAATATTAAAAAATACAACCAGTCTCTTACAAACAGACTTGAAAGGATTGAAATTAGTAAGAATAAAGAAATAGAAGAAGAAAATAATAATAGGGAAATAGGAGAAGAAAAATACGAGGAAGAATTTTTATCCACTTTAGAAATAGTCACTAGTCAAAAATGGAATGTCAAAATTGATCTCTTAATAAATAACAATTTTAGGAAAACATTTACGGCTCTT
>NC_026146.1:10527227-10528487 GCF_000512975.1 Sesamum indicum | reverse complement strand
AATGAAATTATCCTTGGAACACCTTTCCTTAAAAAGATTTTTCCGATAAAAAATATTAATGAAAAGGGTATAATAGGAACCTATGATAATGAAATAATAAAATTTGAATTCATCACCCAACCAATAGACAGGGTTATAAATGAAATAAAAGATTTAATAATATCTAAAACTAACCAAATATGCTTTATTAAGGAAGAAATAAATTCAATACAGATAAATGAATTACTTAAAAATCCTAAATTACAAGGGAAGATTAAAATGATCCAAAATAAATTTGAACTAGAAATATGTGATGAACATCCCAATGCTTTTTGGCATAGAAAAAAATATATTGTTAACCTACCTTATGAAAATGAATTCTCAGAAGCGAACATCCCCACTAAGGCAAGACCATGCCAGATGAATAGTGAATACTTAGAATTGTGTAAAAATGAAATTAATTCTTTAATTGAGAAAAAACTAATTAGATCTTCAAAGTCACCATGGTCATGTACTGCATTTTATGTTAACAAACATGCAGAAAAAGAAAGAGGAAAACCTAGACTCGTAATAAACTATAAACCTCTTAATAAAGTCTTAAAATGGATAAGGTATCCGATTCCTAATAAAAAGGACTTGTTAGACAGGTTACATAGGGCAATAATTTTCTCAAAATTTGACTTGAAATCAGGATATTGGCAAATTCAAATAAATGAATCTGATGTTTTTATTCTCTAATTTTATCATTGTTTATATTGATGATATCTTAGTATTCTCAAATAGTATTGAGGACCATTTTAAGCATTTAGTTTAGATTAAAACTTTAGTTATCCAAAATGGTTTGGTTTTATCAAAATCAAAAATGAGCATTTTTCAAACAAAAGTCAGATTTCTTGGCCATCATATTGAAAAGGGAGAGATTACACCCATCAATAGAAGTATTGAATTCGCTGATAAATTCCCTGATAAAATTACTGACAAAACTCAACTACAAAGATTTCTAGGCAGTCTAAATTATATAGCCCCCTACTATAAGAACCTTGCCCAAGATACAGCAATATTGTATGATAGGCTTAAGAAGAATCCATCAGAATGGACTAATGAACATACAAGAGCAGTTAGGTTAATTAAACAAAAGGTAAAATCATTACCATGTTTAACTCTTGCTAATCCAAATTGGAAGAAAATTATTGAAACAGATGCCTCTGATATTGGATTTGGAGGAATACTAAAACAAATTGATGAAAATAAACAAGAATTCCTAGTTAGATTCCATTCAGG
>NC_026146.1:10493424-10525410 GCF_000512975.1 Sesamum indicum | reverse complement strand
TTGGCCATCAAAAAGGGAGAGATTATACCCATCAATAGAAGTATTGAATTCGCTGATAAATTTCCTGATAAAATTACTGAATAAAGTTCTTGCAGAAAAGGAAGAGAATCAGGCTCCTAATCCTTTTGAGCATATCTCCCAGAGAATTCTGAATAAGAAGGGGGTAATCACTAAAAATCAGATGATTGAGGAATACCTCAAACAAATGGAAAATGATTTGAAAAAGAATCTTTCGGGAATTGCTTCTCCCATGGAGACCTCAAGCAAAAATGGGGAAAATAAATTTTCTTGTCTCGCTGGGGAAGCTCAAAATCCATTTGAAGAATCTTCTCAAGAAGAATTCCTTGACAATCTTTTTAAAGGAATCCAGGAGACACTTAAAGGAAAATCAAAAATGGACATTTCAGAATCATCTGAAGACAAAGAAGATCACAAGCAGTCGGGATCAGAGTCGGAAGGAAGTAGCTTCTCCAGACTCATGAAGAAATGAACTGACAGCATGGCAAGTCAACAAAAATTGACCGAATGACACGTGTCGAAAATGAGAGGACACTTGGCGAAAATGAGAGGACACTTGGCAGATGGAGGCCATGCGGACGTGAAGAATTGATTTCAAGTCCGAACCCACTGGTTATAAATAGAACCTTCTCCCCCCTTTTTCTGTAAGCCCTCGGAAGCCTTCATGTGCTGAAGCTGAGGCATTTTCCACTTGTAATTTCTTTCCTTTCCCTTAGTTATAAAAACTTTCTATTTGGCATAAGAAGAAGCCACCTGTAAGTTTTCTTATTTAAATTTTTGCATTCGTTATTTCCATTCCTGTTTCTGTTTTTGTTAGCCTAATGCAAGGCTAAGTTGCTGCTGCTGAATTATCCAAGTATAACAGAGATAGCATGGCTATATGTATATATATATATATATAAAAAAAAAAGAGTATTTTTCATTACTAATAAACATAAGGAGAAACTGAGAGAACTTAATGATAAGGCTCTCTGGGTCGTCGGTTTAAATTATGAGTATGAATGAGGTCGGCCTTGCCATCGTACCCGGGTTTTGCCAATTTTTGGCGTTGATTTGGGGCTTTAGTGTGGTATTTTCTGACCAAAATTCATACCTATTAGTTTAAACCTATGTAAAAGGTTCCCAACTCAGCCTTTCCTTATGGTACTCGTTTCTCTTTATATTTATTGTAATAAAAAATATTCTTTCTTGCATTCCGCCTACATGGTCGGTTCTTCCTACCGCCTCATGGCCGGATTTAAATTTTTTTATTATTTTCTTCGATCCCCCATGACCGAAGGTCATGGCTATAAGGCCGGATTTAAATTTTTTTATTATTTTCTTCGATCCCACTTTAATCATTTCAATCACATTCTTTATTACTTTACCTCCACAATGGGAACAAACACATATGGGTTCATATTTTTGTAATCTTAACTAGTAATTGATAATCAATTTTATGTGAAGCATATTTAGAATATTTAGGATTAATCTAATATCCTACAATATAAGTAATAAAGGGTGCAATTGTTCTTTTACAATGGAGTACAAATATTTGTCAATTCATACTTTTATACATAAGTATATATAAATTAATGAAAATTTGAAAACTCTCAACATTATTTTTGTTGAGTGATCACAAATATATAATGAGTATGCCTGAAAAATATAATTTATAAACAAAATTGATCAGAAAAAATCAAGAAACAAATATTGTAAAGTAAATATACTCATCAAGTGCACGTATACATGGCGTTTATTTTATTTTGAAGTTTGATCGAATTACCTAATCTTTATCATTTGGATATTCTCTGCACGCATGATTTATTATCTCTATTATACTTTCATCATCATAGAAAAAACCAAGTTAATGATTAATTAATATATTATAAACTTAAAAAAAATTTAAGTTTATTATATATCCTATCACTCTCTAATATTATATTAAAAAAAATAAGATATGTAATCTCTTTTCTAATCTTACAAAAGACTATTTACACATGTTTACATAGCGGCCGTACTTGTAGACCACCAAAAATTATTGTTACATAATTATACTATATATAATTACAAAGCATCGTGAGAATACTAAAATTATAAGCATTATGGAGAAATATCAAGAAGTGTGTGCCTTCATATATTGGAATTACATGTATTCCTCTTACTCTAAACAAATAATGAAACAACTTTTTTTTATATATATAAAAAAAGAAAAAAAGAAATCACAAAAGTTCAACGAGCGTCGTCAAAATGCCAGACAAGGCGTAAAGTTTCGTTGGGGCAACGCTGCAAGGAGAGGCTACAAACCCTCATATCAATGGCAGTTTGATTGTTCCTATAATAGAGTTTAAGGGCTTCGACATAGTCGATTGGTAGTTTGCCAGTCCACTCATATGCATACCCCATCAGACGAAACATGTCTTTGCACAACACCGCATTCGATTCTTCCCCTCGTGATGAAAAAGGGCCCCGTGGGTATGGAAATAGACTTTTCTGCTTCAGACACCACATCCATAGCTTCACCATCCCTTCATGGGGTTTATTATAATTGTTTTTATCGCCATCTCCATCGCCGCCTGCAGATGTCCACGGTGGGGAAAATGGGAGAAATCCAATGACCACGACTATGATGGTGACGGTGATTGCGGCCATCAACCAGAATGTTGCAGCCCGCGTGCTGGTTCCCATGCCTGAATGTAGAGGGACGTTCTTTGAGTTAGAATAAGTGATATGTACTGCACTGTTATTTATAGAGGAATTTGTTAGACAATCGTACCATTGCAAGACTTGTAATTTGATAAGGACTCTCATCGATACCTATACCAATATATCTATATTGCAAAACGATTTTTGATTAAATTGATTTAATTCTGACCAAATTCTCGATTCTAAGAATTTTGAATTATTTAATTGCAACAAAAAAAATTATTAGCTACTTTTATATTTCTTATTTCTAAAATAATTTATTTAATCCCTTAATCTGTTCAAGAATTTATGTGTATCCCTTAATTCATGCAGAGTAGTTGCAAGAGGTAAAAGATCCAAAAATAAAAATAAGAATAAAATCTCTTATTTAAATCTTCTTTAGGTAAATCTTATTTTTGTGATACAATTTTCTTTAAAAAGGAAAAAAACATATAATTCATTTATTAGCAAGTGATTCCATTTTAGCTTCTTAATTAGTTCACTTCAAAACATAATATATCAATTAATTAAGTAGAGTTTTAACGTAAATAAAATTTCATGTTACCATGAGTTATATTATCATTTGTTTGCAATTTACAATAGACAGCGCAATAATTCTTTGGAATAATACGCTATTCTCTCCTGAAATTTAGTGTAATTATACATAAATTCTTTGTAGTATGAGAAATTATATCTACCACCCCTAATTATAAATTCATTAAATCATAAGGTTTGCTTTTGTCTAACAAATAAGTCCCTATTTTGTTGAAAATCACTAAATTTGTTGATATTAACAAAAAAACTTAATGAAAATTAATATTTACCCTTGATTGACTTAAAACTGACTTATTGCATGTCAAACAATTTGTTAGGGAAAAATATTATTTTAATTTTCTAAGTATGCCTAATTTTAATTTTAGTCCGATAATTATGTCCATTTTTATTTAGGTCTAGTAACTTACTGAAATCACTTACTTTTAGTCCTCTGGCAGATTTTAGGACAATTTTACCCCTATGCAACTTTTGAAAGACAGTTTTAGTTCATATGCACATAGGGGTAAAATTGTCCGAAAATCAGCCAAAGAACTAAAAGTAAACAATTTCATAAGTTAATAGACCTAAATAAAAATGGACATAGTTATCGGACTAAAATAATACTTTTTTCCAATTTGTTATTGACTAACTACCCTTATAAAGGTGAAAATATACATCCTCACATGTATTAACGGATGAAAACATATGAGGATAATTTGATTATAAAAAAAATTATTTGACTTGTTATGTTCTAGTAAAACATATCCGAAAGACCATTATAAATATCGTTACAAATATAATATATTTTTAAATATTTTTTATGGAGGAAATAAAAGGTGTTACTCATGCTTTTTTTATTCTTAATTGCTGAAACCATTTAAAAAAAAATTATATCACATGGTAATAGGATAAGATCTTTTACTTAATGTATTTTAATACTAATATTTTGATTTCGCTGAAAACATATTAATTGAAAGTAAATATATACAATATCTAAAACTGATAAAATATAATAATATTCTATTATTATTTTTAATAAGTTGAGTAATAAATTCAGCAAAGAATTTAATAATGTTTTTTGTATAAATAAATTTGCATTATAACTAAATATAATAATATTGTCATTAAAATATGAAATATATACCATATTGCCGTCACATATGATGATGACTTGTATTCTAATAAGGTTTAAAGAACATAGTTTCATATCTATGAAATTCATCACTGAGGAATATCTCAATCTAGACCGTCCCCTAAGAGTCATAACGCCGCGTGAAAGTTTCATTCCGGCGTTGCTGCTGCAAGGAGAGGCGGCGAATATGGTCATCCACGGCAGCTTGGTTCTTGCCGTACAGCAATCGAAGGGCTTCGAGATAGTCGCTTGGTAGTATGCCACTAGAGTCATATGCATACCCCATGGCGCGAAAGATGTCTCTGCAGTACCAGGCCGTGGAACGTTCCTCCTCCGAAGAGAAGGGGCCCCGTGGGAACGGCATTATGTCCGCCTCAGACACCATAACACCGTGTTCACGTAGGGGTCATCGCTTTCATCGCCGCCTGCAGATGTGGCGATGGACGCTGGGGAGAATTGGAGAAATCTGGTGATGATGATGATGATGGTGAGGGTGATT
Organism: Sesamum indicum; assembly: GCF_000512975.1. Lineage (NCBI taxonomy): Eukaryota > Viridiplantae > Streptophyta > Magnoliopsida > Lamiales > Pedaliaceae > Sesamum > Sesamum indicum. The sequence continues at coordinate 10,520,563 of NC_026146.1, read as the reverse complement.
GTGGCCGTCAACCAGAACATTGCAGTACGCGTGCTGACTCCCATGCCTCAACATATATCGACCAAGTTTGAGTTAGAATAAGTGATAATGCATGCTATGTATATACTGTTATTTATAGAGGAATTTGTTAGATAATCGTAAGATTTCAGCACTTATAATTTGATAAGGACTCTTATTATGTCAGACATGAATAGAATCAGAATCCCAGTTGTGGAAAACATTTTAGAAGAGTTTTGTGCTAATAGAATTCTTAAAATATGAACTACTGTATTGGGATATAGATATTAACAAGATATGTGCATAAATCGACTGGTGACTGATTCGTAAAATAGTTCCATTAAACCAATTTACGTGCAAGGTAATCTAAGGGTGTAAACGAGCACAAGTCGAGCTTGATCATTTTGAGTTGGCTCTCGAGCTCAAACCATATATATGAGCTTGAGCTCGAGTCGAAACTCGAGTTTTCAACAAACTTAATAAAATTATACAATTATAAATAAATAAAATTGTAAAAAAAATATTAAATATATGGTACAATATCTTAATTTACTGTTATACATAGGAACAATTACACTTTTGGTGCCATAGGCTGGGGAGGTCAACACATTTAATCCTACGCTTTATGAAATTACAAATTTAGTCCCAAAATTGGGCATTTTTGACACATTTGGTCCCATATAACATTTTCCGTCAAAAAACTAACTCACACGCATGTGACGTGCGTGTGTCATTAGTGGGACTCTTTGGAGGGAAGCGTGAAATTAAATGCGTAATTTCATAAAACGTGGGATTAAATATGGCAATCCCTCCAACTTATGGGACCAAAAATATGTAATTTTACCTAAAACTAATTATATAATAGTTTTTTTAATTTTATCAATTGTGATAGTTTAAGATTGGATTTTTGAAAGAGTAAGGTGAAACGTGAGGTCACTGAGGCTAGATATATAATATTATTATAAAATATGAAAAATATATATAAAAAAATAGTTATTCGAAGAACTGTATCAATCGAAATAACTATTTTTTCTTTAGAAAAACAATAAAAATCAAACTGAAAAAATAATCAAAAATCGATTTAATTTTTGGTACGAACCAAAAATTCAATTCGGCCGGTAGATAAATTAAATTTTGAACACCCCTAGTTACTTGTAAACGACATGCAATATGCTTTTCGAGAGAGTAAAGGACCCTAAAATATTTTTCAGAAAAAACTTAACACCTTTAGAAGAAATCCTAAATGAGGAAATATTGTATGTACTTTCTGCCTATTAAAGCCTACATAAGAAAACTAAATGGACGCAAATTAAGGTTGTAAAAACCCTATGTGATGTACAATTTTCTTCATAAAGAAAATGCAGCAAGACATATCGCTCAAACAGCAGAATTACACTTTGGTCCCAGAAGTTAGGGAGCGTTGACATATTTAGCCCCATGCTTTCTAGTATTACACATTTAGTTCCACGCTTTCCTCCAAAGAGTCCCACTAACGTGCATGTGCCCCTAATATTTTGATAGAAAATGTCATTTGGGACCAAATATCTCAATTCTCAATTTTGGGGACTAAATTGGTAATCTCAAAAGGTATGGGACTAAATGTGTCAACCCCTAACCTGTGGGACTAAAAAGTGTAACTTTGACTTGTAAATATAAACTACAAATTAGTTTAGTAGTAAATAATTATTAAAGTATAGAAAATAGATATGTAAATCAAATTTTGACTTGAGTTTATAAGTAATAAAATAGATTACATACTATGTATCTTGGTATAAATATATACTCACAAATAAATATAAAAAATTATAAGTTAATTGTTAAGACTTATTAATTTAAAAAAATATAAGAAATTATAAATGGATATCGAAATCTAATATAAAATTTATATGTGTCATATTAAAACTTACTAAATTGCTGATTATGCTTGTTTTTGTACATAAATTAAATATATAAATAAAAACACCATAGTTTATTATTATTTAAAATTAAAACATAAGATATTGATTAATTTAAATATAGAATTGATACAGTATCAAATATGAAGTTAAATATATATAAATTATAAAAGTAAAAAGATATATACTAACTAAATAAAAATGAAAACAGCTCAAATCATGAGCTTATTATGAACAGAATATTTTGAGCTCGACTCTGACTGAATACCAACAACCTCATGACATGTTTCAAAGTCAGTCTTGCTCTAATCTATATAATAACATATATGCAATTAAACATTGAGGCTATTTAAATAAGTAGAGTGTATTGGTGTACTTGGACACGCTCTATATACGAATTTTATTTTGCCATTTAAGTGAATATTTTTCATTTTTATTTAATTTAAATGTGTATATATGAGTATTTAGCATTATAGTCAAGATTTCTAAGATAAATTAGTTAGTAGTATAATTTAAGATGTCAAATGTAAAATAAATTATTGATTCTTTTAATTTTAGATCTTGAATTTTTTTATCATTTCATATTAACGTCAATCATCGTGGCATTTAAAGTTTGAATTACCTAAAGTTTTATTTATTTATTTATTTTCTCAAAAAATAATCTTGATTGCTTTGAGTCCCATATTCGAATAGTGTCTGTCAATTTTATTTTATCATTTGAATTATTTTTATATCCGATTTAAATTTAGATAAGTAGATTATTCTTTATATTTATTTAAAAATTCAAAATAAAAAGATATACTTGTATATTTTATACTTTGTGAATTCCTCTATTTTGAATATAAAAGTAATCATTATCAAACTGTTTTTATATTAAAATATGAATTACTTATTATTTGATTTAATTTTTAGAATACAATTCTGGCACGGCTACCAACTAGTTGTTCAATGATAAATGAATGGCAGTACGATCTATTATCCTAAAATATTTATGAGAATGGATGATGACTTAATACCCCAAAATAGCCATCAATTTTAGTATTTAAAGCCCAAATATATTTAGGTATCCATTAACTACAAATTATTTTTTTAATAAATCAATCGACTAAATTTTTTTAATATTTAAAAAATAACAGTATATAATCATTGATTTACATATTTTATTTATATTAAATTATAAAAATTTTGTCTTCTAGGAGACACACCAATGATTTGAGAATTAACATTTCATTGTGGAGATATTGGGTTCAAAATCTATCGGCAATATGTGTGAGTGAGTGGGTACATACGTGAGTTAAAAAAACAAAAGAAAAAACAAATTATGCAAACCTTTGATGAAATATGCTAAAATTTTTCATATTAATTTAATAATTACTCAATTTAATTTTATTTTCAAATGAAACAAAACTTAACTTGACATTTAAAAAATAAAAGAATATGGAGAAAAATAATTGAGTTAATTTGAGTAATATGAAATAAATAAAATTTATTTAAACTCAAATTGTTAAAATTTATCAAAACAAAATTGAATGTAAATGCAAAATTCAAATAATGCGTAAGAGATCTAAATGAAAGCTAAATATAATATACATAATCTCCAACTTTTACATTTTCATTTTTATTTTTAACTTGTCTCAATTTGAAAAATTAATTAATATTATCGAATCTTTTATTTTAAATAAGTTTAAGATTCTTATTTAGAATTTTGTTAATATCACTCCGTCATTTGGGAATCAAATTCATTCTTTGAATTTCAATGATAATCAATTTGCACCTACCAAAATTTAAATAATTAACATTATTTTATCGACTAACAAGTCATAAAAATCCATCAATAAGTTAATTTCACAACATACGTTATTTGACTTAAATGTAAATTTAAAACTCGAGAACTTTTATTTTTTAAACATATTGTAAAAGGAAAAAAATAAATGAATCTCAAATACGTAAAACCCAACCTCTACCCAACTCTTTTGATATAATTTGAATAAGACCCTCTATGGGTATCTCAAAGGATACTATATTTATAGGGTATGAAAAAATTAGGATGGATATTTGTAGGGTCCAAATTCGAGGCCGGGTAGATCAAACACCCACCCGCCCATTAACAGGCCTAATTAACAGTCCACATTTGGGAACTACTGGTAAATAGACCCGACTTTAGAAGAACGCATGTAACTAATACTGGGTTCATTTGGGTAGCCATCACTGAGCTTAAAATCTAGGAAATGTGAGATGCAGCCAGCTAACTTTCGCCAGGAACAATCCTTCTTCACCCTATATCTCCACTAAGAAATGACCATAAATATTCTGCAGAACATCCCAATCACTCTAATATGTATTTAACAAAATGAAAATGTTTCAATTAGTCCATATGGCAGTATATAATGTGGTACAACTGATGTATCCGAACACACGAGCATATACACATAATCTGAGCAGGGATCACAAACCAAGTAATGGCACATTGCATAGCTGAACATCTGAGTCCGTCTGCCAGAAGTACTCTCGCGCTGCCCAGCTCAATTCAGTATATAGCAATTGCCTGAGAGGATAAGTGGCGAATGAATGACAGAAGTCCATACCTTAATTCATAGGGCAAAGAGCTGGTTTTTATGACTAAAAACAAAATCCGGCCAAGATACAAAAAGACAATTCAAGTCACATGCAAAATACTCCACTGATGATCTGGCAACTACATTCAGAATCCAGAGGAACTCAACCCAGAAACTGATATTCCACTATTTCCCGCAGAATGAGAAATCTTGTTGCGAGAGTAAAGGAAGAGGCATTATGACTTTTTAAATGGAAGTTCAAACTCAGAGCAAAGACAGATACTCAACCAACACGTTTGAGGTGTCCCTCATTGAATCCAAGAACTCTTATTACCTGAACTCACGAATATGTCAAAAAACTGCTTCACTAAATTTTGCTCCGACTTCTATGCTCAGGGACTGTCCCCAGATCTTTCCCTCAAAACGTCCAGATGCTTAAAATTCCCATAATCACATATGTTTCATCATCTTTACATCTGTGTCGATAAAATCAAGCACTAAAATCATTAACGTACAAAAGGTAGCAGAATAGCTCCATTACAATATTAAATTACGGTGAGTATGGAACTATGGATTCAAGTGACAAAAAGATCTCTAGAAAATATTCGAAGTATATGCACAATTTCATCAATAAACTCAAAGAATAGAAAAGATTGCTTTACAATAGAGACTAAAATTTCAAGAAACAGTTTGAGCTTACTGTTGACGTATGTTTCAGCTTTTTACTTCTATTCCTGCACTCATTCGGCTGGCAACTAGTGCTACTAAAATCTTGCAACGGATGATATTTCACCGATGCCAGCTGTTCCTTAGCTTCATCAAGCCTTCTTTTTTCTACTCGCTGCAATTGAACACAAAGCAACACTTAGATATTCTGAAAACAGTAAACTAATGTATTTGGAGAACATATTATAAGTAAATTCATATATGGTCTCACAAGTGCTTTATCAAACCCTGCAATCTGTTGTTTGCAAAGGCTAATCTCCATCTCAAGAGCACTGATCCGAAAGTCAACAGGCACATTGCTTTGCTGAATCATCTGTCTTTGTCTGCCCCGGATAATCTCTGGCTGCCAAACGTTCAATGCAACAGAAGCTTGCCTGACAGCATCACAAGTATAAAATCACTAGCAGGTGAACATCAATGAAAAAGGATAATTACATTTTACAATAGTTTAAAGGAAAAAGAGCAGAAGTTTACAGATAAAAGAAAATCAAACCAAAATGCAATATGCTAACTAGAGCTAAAAGCAAATCAAATGCAAGTATGGTGCAGCATTTGGTATTGCAACCTTGTTTTGAATACAGAAAACTACTTGAGTCAGTTAACATATTCTCCAGGAATTCCAACTTCATGATCAAACCTTCTTACATAAACTCCAAATTAAATTGCATACATGCACCAAAACAACTTTGTTTCCGAGTACTTCGCAGCAAATACTCCCCCACTTCTCAAAACATTGGGGAGAAATATCATACAAATAATAACAATACTGCATCATTCTGTTCTTGTCAGCAACATGAAACTCAAACAGCTCTACTAGACATCACAAATAGCATTTCAAAAAAACACAAAACAGATAATGCATGCTACAAGCTAGTAAACAACTCAACACAAAGCTTCATTACCTGACCTTGTGAATATTCAGCAACTCAGCAACTGAGGTATTCATTTTCTCTTTCTCCACTGAGGTCTGAAGCTCTATCTCCTGAATTTTCCTCAGACGCTCAGCTATTTCACTCTCAATTCGTAGAACAACTCTCCTATGAGCTAGCCGCTTTTGTTCTCTGTCCTTCTCATACCTGTCATATTTTTGGAAACGGTTCAGTTCATCTTATTTAACCCTTTCAGTTATAGAACCAATAAAAGGTCATACTTTTCGCATTAACAGGCACAGAAGAATCCCTTTTTATGGAATTACCAAATAATTGCTAGTTTTCATCAATTACTGCGAATATAATCTTTCCAGTCAGTTTGAGTTATTTCCTCAAACATTCAATCAGGAACTGGTATGCATAACAGAGATAAATTCAGACATCACACAATCACAAGCATCATCATTTCAAAAGAAGAACCTCAGCAATTTTACTACTCATCCACGCTTAGCGGGCAACAAGGGAAGAAATAAATCTCCTACCAGCTTTTTCAATTCCAAAAAACATAAAGCCCACAAACAGATGAACCTCATAGTTTTACCCTTGAACCTAATTCTAACAATACAATTACCAAAGAAACAGATGAACCTCATAGTTTTACCCTTGAACCTAATTCTAACAATACAATTACCAAAGAAATACAGGCGAAAAGAGAACCAAATTACCTGATTCTGTAGAGGCTTTTAAAATTGACATTTGCAGCTGAAGACGAGGTAAAATTATTATCTCTAATGGTACTAGTGCTATTATAATTATTCTTTAAAAAATTCAAATCCCTTGCCGACGACGGAAAATCGGACAGAAGAAGACGCGACCAAAGAGAATCGTCGGCGGCAAGACGGTGGAGGCGGCGGCAGGCGATGGAGAGGCAGCAAAGGTTCTTGTGATCTAGCGTTTTGGTCTGAATTCCGAGTTCCATTATTCTCGTCCACAGCTCGTCCGGAAGCACCGACATTCTGTTCTACCTCTTGTAGCTCCGATAATTGAAGTCTCTCTATCCCAGCTGCAATAGAAGGCATTCATTGGGCTCTCCAGATGTGGGCCGAGGCCACGGCACATATTGGGCTGTGTGAAATTGAATATTGTGATTTCTCTCTCAGGCTGCGGCCCAGTATCTAAATTGGGCTCTTTCATTTACATTTTACACAGATACAATTTTTTCATCTAATTCATTTTTTTAATAATTTTATTTCCTTAAAAAATATAATTTTATTTTTTGGGAATCAACGTATTTTAAATTTTGTAAAAATCAATAAAAATTTACTCAATATTTAGTGAATTACCAAGAAATTTTTTCTAGTGTAAATTGTCTTAATGAAAATTTAATTAACTCCTCGTTTGTTTTCATTTCCAAAAGGTCATTTTTAATTTTAAATTATTGTAAATTGTGAGGTCATGTTTGTTTGAACTTGTCTTTGTAGGAGAAACATAAATTTCGTCACGTCTTTCTATATAAAAACATATTATAAAATATAACGTGTTTTTGTAAAAAAACAAAAAAAAAATCGCAAAGTATCCTAATCCAGACAGAACACCACTTGAAAATACTAAAATTGAAAATTAAGAATGAAAACAAAACCAAACAATATATATTACTAGTGATCTATCGATAGATTGGCAAGAAAAAACACCACCTAAAAATTATCTAACTATTATTCTCTTATTAATTTAAAATAATTATAGAGGAAAGGGAACTAGGCAAGTCTGCTGCCATCTATTAAATCCAAAATAGCCTAATCAAGCACAAGACTATCCAATTTTAGTTTTGATGACTCTTCTCCATTCACAAGCATCTTGAGACCAGCTTTTAGCTCTGGTATTCCTTCTCCCAGAACAGCACAAACTGGGAAAATAGGGGCACCAGGTACCCTTTGTCTTAATTCTTCATACACTTCTTCTGCCCCTGTCTCATCAATTTTGTTTGCCACCACTAATGATGGCCGGTCAGAGAGGCCCAAGCGATAGAACTCTAGCTCCAACATCAAATCTTTCAGTTGTTCCCAAGGGGGTATACCCTTTCTACCATCTATTGCTGCAGCTAAATCTACAACATAAGCCAAGACCTTCGTTCGTTCAATGTGACGCAAAAAAGCATGTCCTAGGCCTCGATTTTCATGTGCTCCCCTTATAAGCCCTGGGATGTCGGCCACAGTAATGGAAATATCGTCATAATTTAAGTTCCCGAGATTAGGCCTTAAAGTAGTGAAGGCATAATGGCCAACTACAGGTTTAGCCCTTGATAATGCGCCAAGAAGTGTGCTTTTACCAGCATTTGGCATCCCCACAAGGCCCACATCAGCAATACTCTTGAGTTCCAGTAATAGAACGGCCTCAGAACCAGGTAAGCCGACATTAAGTGCTGCATGATCGTCATCATCAGAAACTTCTACATTTGAGTCAGTATCTCCGCAAATCTTAGAACCTTTTGCAGTATGTAAGTTGCCCAAGCCACCATCACCTCCTTGAGCAACAGTTATTCGTTGGCCAGGCTCTGTTAATTCAGCAAAATTGTATTGTATTTGCTCAGTATCTTCCAAATCTTCCTCACACTCTGGTCCAGACATACTCATCTGGTCGTCCAAATCCTCCCACTCGCTATAGCCTTGTGCCTTGTGAAAGCAATGAGCTTTTGGTTCATTTTGGGATTTATTTCTAGAAGATCGAGGAGAAACTTCAAACTGTGAAGCAGGAGCTGGTGCTTTTAAGGTTTCTTTACTTGAAGGAGCAGGGTATTCACCACAAATTTCTGTCTTCTCCATCTTCCCACTTCTGGCAGCAGGAGATTGTTGAGAAGATTCGGGAGAACCACAATCAAGTGTACCAGGAATGTCCCAAGGATCCAAGGGCACAGAAGACTTTGTCTCAACTGAAGAGGGAAGTTCACCTTCTAGAAGATGAATAACAGTACCAACAGGTACTAAAACAACCTATCATATAAACATGTTCATCAGTCACTCAAAACTAATTATACACTAGAGAGAGACTGAAGCTGAAATCTGACAAGATGCGCTCATATGAACTAAAGTAAAACCTTGTCAGCTCCTCTGCTTCCTATCATGTTCTTGGGAGCCCCATGCCCTCCTCTCTTTGCATTCTGGCAATCTCATAACTGTTAGTTGGAAGCTTTTATGCAGCACAAGTGCAATACACTGACATATGCTATCCTCAAAGATGAAAACAAGCAGGGACATAAAATATCAAAGGAGAATCAGAGAAAGGGTAACCCACAACATGGTGTTGCACACTGCTGAAGTCCCAAACTGATGTGGAACATTCTAGGATCACATCACCACCTCTTCCACCATTCCCACCTGTAATATGCCACAAATCAAATTAAGGAGGTGACATGTAAGGACTGTGTAGCAAATAAAAATAATACTCATCTGCTACTTGATTCAAGTAAAGGTGAATAAAACCAATAACTGGTTTGGTTTATTATTCCAGAGACTATAAGAAAGGTTGGTGAGCTCAATCTGAAGCAACAGAAAAGGTGTATTATGTTAAAAAAAAAAAAAAAGGGTAATCTAGCCTGTCCTTTTAAATATCAATCTTCCTGCAGTCTGCAACAATCTCACTGTATCTATAATACCAAACCTTCATATACTCAAGTTCAAAGAAAGAAAAATGACTACACTCTTACTCATTTTCATTTTATTATTTAAAGTGATTGGGCGCTCGAGCAGAAAGAACAAAGGGTGATTCCAACAGGTTAAAGAAACAACTGTCAAGTAGATGAAAAACATAACAGTAGTGAAAATTTCATCACTGCAACTCCAGGAGAATAAGGACCTACCATCAGGTCTACCACGGCGGTCATGACGGCTGCGATGAAAGCTGGAACAACCATTTCCTCCATCACCTCCTTTAGCCCATAGCCTGAATCGATCTATCATCCTGCGCTCCTACATCAGAACAGAGGCAAGAGTCTAAATAAAGACTAAATAGTGAATTAAAAAAATTAGTTATGTAAAGAGGAAACACTGGAAGTTAGTAGCGTCTCGAGGTGATTTCAGATGTATGTGAGACCACACCATGCATACACAGAGAAGTGAGAAAGAATTAACCTAGTTACCTGCAATGGTGCCATTTTTCGTTTCTTGTAAGAAATGTCTGTATACGAGCAGGATGGAGAAAGCCATTGCGAACTTGAGAATTTTGTAACAGCATCAAAGCATTTCACAGTATTTCTGCTCCTTAACCACATCCCTTTTCAATATCTCGTCATTCAGAAGTTCCCGATCTTTTGCGTTCTGGAGCAAAGGGACATGTGTATCAGTAGATATCAAGTTTCCACATGCCAAGTAATTTGACAGAAATGATATTCCATTCAACCCTCTAGTTCAAAGGCAAAGTCTGCTTAAGTAACATATGCCACAGGCCTCACAAGTTACCAACTTATAGCTTGAGTTGTATTAGCAAGTTCATTGTAGTACATTGTCTGAAACTACAAGGTGGGAAAAAGGGGATGCAAACATGTTGTAGTAGGATTTTTAGAAAGCAAAGGTAGAAGCAACATATCTCCAAGGAAAAAGGATGAATCATTTTTAGGATCCTTGTATCACCTTGACATGAAAAGAGACAAGTAATATAAATGCATGCTTTGTAAATGCAGTCATGTCAACTGACGAATAGATAACTATTCTGAAAACCAAATGCAGAACCAGACAAGGTGTGGAATAGGTCTCGGACATACTAAGCCTTATATTTTCATTTGAGTTTTGTACTTAAAAAAATTTGACCTTTTCTACCACATGTCAAATGCATAACCTCCAACTCTAACATAAGAAAATGACATCATCCCCCACAATTTTACATTATTCCCTCTAACACAAACGAGTGTGTCTTCAATTTACTTTAGGCAGTATAATTTAAAAACGTATATTTTCACAAAGCTGTAGCTTGTTGATATGAAATCGGTAGCATCCCTTGATTGACGATGCATCTACAAGTTACGTTAACTCGACATGTATAACATGAGGACACACATCATACCCCATCTAATAGAGAGAGTTCCATTCACTTGGATCTTAAACTGATACAAAAGGTATATGCAATCAACCATATAGACCAACGACCATACAAATACGAGAATTCTGTCACCGGGTGTGAAGACAAAAGTTAGAGAAACGCTTTACAAAAACATGGCCTGAAGAAATAGTCCCTCAATTTCATATCCAGTAGTTCGGTGAGTATTTCTCAATACAAGCAGTAATCCTGAATACATACAGCTTAACTCATTAACACTTGACATCAATGAATAGTACATCAATGGCATTCACACATTCCATCGAACAGTTAACATGCATCAAACAGCAGGGACAGCGTTCACCCCTCAACTTCCAACTCTATATTATCAGGCCCGGAGAGTCAGTCATGTTGAACAGAATAACCAGTAAGCTGCCGGAAGACCAAGAGAAGATAAAGGAAAACTCAATACTTACAGTTAAACAAAAGAATCACTTGGAGCTTAACGGTGGGTCGCCAGGCATCAGCCAAAGGCTTGTACTGGAAAAGGCTTCAGCTCTCAGGCGATGCTGCAGCTTCTTGACGGAATCAATGGTGTTGGGTTCAACGGTCGACGGAGTTCAGGCGTCGAAGGTTTGGGCTTATTTTAAAGGGTAAGATACACTTTGGGCTTCACCTATTCTTAGGGTGAAATTATTTAAAAAATACGAAAAAAAAATATTAGAGAATTGATGTTATTGGAAAAGTTATAAAAATCTAAATAGCCCGCGTCTTGTAAACGCAGTGTCATAATTTTGATTTTAAAAAAAAAAATTATATTACCGCAGTAATAAACCGTGGTGATATATTAAAAATAAAAAAAATAATAATAAAATAAGCCACGCGGTCACTAGTTAATTTAATAAAAAAAAAGTAGTTAATTTAATTAAAAACAAATCATGCTAAGAATTTTAGCTGAAATAAAAAAAAATATTGTGAAAAATTTAATTATTCGAATCTCTGTGAAATATTGACGAAAATGAGTAAACTTGGTTTCGTTGAAATCGTCAGGATGAGAGGATTCAAGCAGCAATGGTCTTAGGACGTGATTCGTCCTGACGGCGGAGAAACGACCACAAACAATTTCAGCGCAAACGTTGACGGTAGAAATATTCAAATTTTCAAATTTCAACAAATACTTGATAAAATTGAGCAAGACTGGTCTCATTGGAATCGTTTGGACGAGATGATTCAAACGGCACGGTGGTCTCAGACTATGATTCATTCTGACGGCGGAGAAACAGCTGCAAACAACTTCTGCACAAATTTCCGAAGGAAAAATCTTCATATCTTCAAAAATCTGCGCAAAGTTGTTTGCCGTTGTTTCTCCGCCGTTGGAATGAATCACGGTCTGAGACCACCGCCTTTCGGATCCTCTCGTCCAGATGATTCCAAAGAGACCATTCTTGCTCAATTTTCATCAAGTATTTATTGAGATCTGAAAATTTAAAGTATTTCCGCCGTCAATATTTGCATTGAAGTTGTTTGCCGTCGTTTCTCCGCCATCAGGACAAATTACGGATTGAGACCACTGTCATTCGAATCCTTTCATCTAAACAATCCCAACAAAGAAATTCTTCTACACAATCAGATGTGCTGATATCGGATTGTCAAGAATAATTGTATATTTCATTGTATTTTTTACAATTGTACAAAAAAAATATACATTATTACATTTGTACACTTAATTGTAATTTTTTAAATTAATATAATTTTAATATTATAATTTTTTGAATTTTAATATATTAATTATATATAATTAAACGAAATTATATATTAATTATACAAAATTTGATTAAACAAAAAAAATGAAAAATTGCCCAAGTCGCAATTTGTAATTGCAACTCGGCACCAAATTGCAATTACAAATTGCGACTTGGGCTTTTCATTTAAAAAGTAATAATTTTTTAATTGAGGATTATTATTAATATATTTAAAAAATCTATATTAATATATTTTTTTAATAAAAAAATTAATAACCCATTCTTAGCATAACATTTTACTTTAAGATTAATAAATGTAATATTTAATTTACTTGCTGTATAAAAATATCGTTCCTATCTTAGATAATTATATTATTTTTAATATATTTTAATATTTATATATTAAATTTTTTAAATATATTTTATTATTTTTTACTAGGAGAGAGAGATGGTGGCGGCAGAGGAGGCGATGGTCCGGTGACTAGAAGGAAGAAATGATATATATATATATATATATATATTATTTTTATATAACTAAATAAATATATAATATATAAATATATTAAATTAAATATATATATATAATAATATTTTTATTGATAAAATTATGTTCAGAAGCACATGATGTGCGTGTAGTGCACCGGTAAACTTGGGGGATTTTGCTATATTTTTTATAACACCGGGGGTGAATTGCATTTTTTCCATTGATTAATATAGAGATAATTATATTATTCTCCCATGAAATTTAATTTAGTTACATGTAATCTCCTTTTAGTTTGAAAAATTATATGTAGTAAACCTGAGGTTTGCTTATGTCTAACAATTAAGTCTCTCTATTAGTAAAAGTTCGCCGAATTGCTGATATTAAAAAAAATTAAAAAAATTTATATTAAGCCATGATTGACTTATTACTGACTTATTGCATGTAAAATAAATTTTTTATGACCAAATTACCCAAATACATTTTCACGTGTTAATGCATTATATCTTCATCGTTTTAAGGGTAGTTTAGTTCGAAAAAAAAATTGACCTGTAATAAGTCATAAATAAGTTAATTAAGTGTAAGTATCAATTTTCATTTAATTTTTTTGTTAATATCAACAAATTCACTAAATTTTGACTAACGAATGGAGTTTTATTAGACAAAAGCAAAAATACTAGATATAATTTTTTAAATTATAAGGAATTTACAAGTAATTATACCAAACCTTGGAAAATGAAAATGTATTTATCCTTTAAATATATTATGAATTAAATAATAATACATTTAAAAAGAACAAAAGAATAAGAAACTACTATAAACCAGATATTCATTTCCACATCTCATGAAATTCTAATACATAAATTTTCAATTATGAGTTCTCAATCTTACCATTTATCCTGTATGGTTAAGTTCATTTTTATAGATAAAATTACACGCTATTATTGCGTCGGTAATGGCCCTTTTAGTTACGAAAAAATTTAATTTTAAAATCAATTCTGAGTTAATTAGGAACTAAAATTTTTGTTGAATTTGTTGTTGGTCTCGATGATTTAATATATATTTTAAATAATTTATTGCTAAATTCAATCATAAGTAAAATTGTTATATTAAATAATGTAAATTAACGATGAATATGGCAAGAATTTTACTTATTAATCAATTTAATGTTGATTAATATCAAAATTTCGGAGTTGTCGAGCTGTTTTCTTACCGTGCATGTGGAATATGATTTTTACTATGAATAAATTATAAAAGAAAATAAACAAAATGAATATTATGGAAGATCATCTAACGACTGAAAATACTGCGCAGAAGAAAGCATCTACTTCCACATGCTGTGATAGAGTGACTCGCATCGCATCACAGGGCAGCCAGCGAGCGACGCAATGCAAGAGAACCCCTTTTTCACCTCTATGGCGATGCATGAATCATGGCCGCTCCCCAATCTTCGGAGTTCAGCTCCATTGCCCACCATAACAATGGAATTTACTCCAAACAGCATTCTCTTCCCACCAGATCAACTCACACAAAATTTCATCAACTCTTCTTTACCCTCTTCTTTCTCCCACTCTCGTTCCGTTTCTCTATTTTTGTTTTTATCTTTACTGTGTTTGAGACCACTCGGAAAAGGTGGCTGTATCCATACCAATAGGCATTGATTGATTTTAACATGATCCCTTGACTTGATTTCTCTTTTGTTTTTCGTTAATGGGATTGATTTCTCTGTTTGTTCTATGGTCTGTAATGGATCTTTACAGTTCATTTTTTAAAAGCTGTGTTAATGATAGGTTTGCCTTCAGGCAAGACTGATCATCAGTCCCTCCAGTTCTCCATCACAACGTACTTTCCTCTTTTTCCCTCTCTTTTCTTGTCAGAAAATTCTGTATCCGTTTTTCTTCTCTTCCCACCTTTTTATTTTCTTGAATCTTGGCGGTTCTGTTTTGGTTCATTAGACTTAGTTGAGTGATTATATTGGATCTGTTTGATGCATTTTCACGTGGGCTTGAGGGCTTTTTGTTATTCATCGTGAAATATAAGGTAATTGGCACAACAGCATTCCGCTGTTTAAATTCCTGTACTTCTGTTTGTAATTTTTATAGACCTTGTTTTATAGATATTAATATCAGATTGATTGTGTATTATGTATTAGGATGCCCAAATGCTATGTTGTGTGGGGGTATTTGTCTCTGTGTGGCTAGTTGATGTGGTTTAACCATCAAAGTTGAAACTTGATGATCATGTAAGCTACCATTTTTCATTTGGACATGTCCATGTTTGTTGGAACTGTAATTTGAGGGGTTTCTTATGTTTGAATATTGAGAATGACCATGTCCCTTTTGGCACTGAGAGTTCTTGCCTTGAAAATGAGAGGGTGTCATGATATATGACCCCAAGAAATTAAGGACAGAAAGAGTGAGCAGATCCATGTATCCATCAGATCTGGACTGGTGCATGTGAGACAGAGAAGAGAGATTTTCTTGAGGGTTGTCCACTAATTTGTGGACTGCAATGTGTTCCTTTATGGATTCAATTTCTCCACCTTTAAAATGAAAAGAGGAGTTCAGTATTGAGCAGATCTGTTGTACCTACCTATCTTGATAAAAAATGGATCTAAAGCTATTTCGGTTGTTATTCGCCAGGTCTTTACAGAGAGATGTTGATTTAAGCGGTTAGTTCCTGCAGGTCATGTTCATACCAAATTAGATCACTTTTTAGCATGTTATATACAGAATTTAAGGGGCATACCTGCAAAAACAACATTAGAAGTAGAGCCTTTGCCTGGAGAAATAAAGGATGCCAGTGTGATGGTTATTGTTGAGTTTCATTTATAACATGGTACTGAATTCCATATGACAGGAAGAGTCAGAAGCTCAAACCTGGATAGAATTGGAATGTTTAACAGGGAGAAGCATGTGTTGTAAAAAATGTTGTTATTTCCACCCTTTTGTCCCGAAGGCTTGCAGTGTGGAGAAAAATGTAAAGCAATTGAGTCTTTTTGTTAGACTGTTTGTTTCAACATACTTATGATGCATTCACTGTTGAAAGTGACCCTTATTTTTGTTTTCATGTTTGCTTTAGTATGAGCTCGGAAAGTTATCACAAAGTAGTGATACCACTTTCGGTGCACCAAATATTTTAGATGGTAGGAAATGGCCTTGGACTGAAGAAATGTGCTTTGATAAGAGGACAATGGCTACGTGGTTTATAATTGCTAAGAGCGTACCTGTATGGATAATAACCGAAGAATATTGACCATTTGCTGACAAACTGAGATCTATCAAGTAACATTTTCCCTTGCAAGGCCCTACTTATTCATGTTTGAGATTTCTCACTCTCTTCCATTGTTTTGTTTATCTATTTTAATTTCGTGCGTTGGGCTGCTCATTAGTAAGTTTACTGTTATATTAGTGACATCATTTTTTTAGATGACTCACTGTCTTGCCTCCTATATTTGATACCAAAATTAATGGTAATTTGATTTTTCCAGGTTTGTCTTTTCTTTTCAGTAATGAGTGGGTGGAGCAGAATCACCCCTGTTGAGTTAATGACTTTTTTAATTTTTCCCATTGTTGTTTCAGGTCAACTTCTGGACAAGACAGTTCTAGAGATATTTGAGAAATACTATGTCTGTTTCAGCAAGAAATTTGGAACCAGCATTCCAAGGGGCAGGACAGAAGGCGTATCCTCATTTTAATATGTTAAACTTTCCTTCATATCATTATGAAAGTTGCAACTAAAACATTTGTTTGATTTTGCTCATTACTGTTTACGAATTGAGTTTTTAGAAGAACTTATGTAGAGCATATTGAATAGACGTTTAAATTGCAATTGCACTAGAGACTGCAGTTGTTCTGAAGTTATGCTTCAGCTGTCATGCCTCTACACATTTGCTTCCTTGACTTAGTGTAGTGGCATTGAGATATGGCGGATTGAAAATTTTCAGCCGGTTGCAGTCCCAAAAGACTTGCATGGAAAGTTCTTCACTGGAGATTCTTATGTGATTCTTAAGGTACGTTTTGGGTTTTTCTGGTTTAGAGAAATCTTTTTGCGCCTATAGTGCACATTGAACTTACAATTGTTGAACTGATCTCAATGTCTGTATCAGCGCATGTCCATCTGCATAACTTTTGTCTTTTCGTTCTTCTTCGCCTTCTGCTCTGAAGAAATTTAAAATGTCCCATGCATAGAGATTCTTGGATGCTTGATTTGTTTATATTTTTCCTTAATCCTTCCACATTCTGTTTTACCAGTGTTTGAATTCAGGTTCTTGTGATGATGTCAAATTTGCACTTTTGCAACGACCATAAACATTGTACTTGAAGGATAGGCAGAGATGTCAAGATTATTGATTTGAGCCTCTTATTAGCATTCTGCATGAAATCTTTAATCCTATCAGCTATATCTTCTGGATACTGTTAATGCCTTTGCTTATCCATCATTTTGCAATGCATCTGTCACAAGTGCTATAGTAAAAGTTGGTTCGCGCTCTGGTTTGTCCATGGGTAAAATTAAATATTATACTTGAAAGCAATTGCTTTGAAGCATATAAAATATAGTTCTTTGTCCAATTGGTTTAAATGGTGCTAGTGGTCCCTTTTAGTTAATTTCTATTACACTTCGATACTGAGACACTCCTAACCTAACAGATTAAGCGATAAATGGTTGACAGATCCAATTGGATAAAGTGTGGGATACGATAAATTAATATTTTATTTGAGTTTTTACCCGGTTAGATAAAATTTAGAATAGGGCTGGTTTATGCTATCATCCCCCGAGGGCATGATAAGCAATCAAGCCTTATCCAACGTCCGTACAGCAAGAGGCCATTTTTTAGAGTAAAACCATAGGTATCAGGTCTTGTAGACGGCCTTAAGTAAAATTTTACTTTTCATTAAACTTTCCTGTGACCATTCTCCCACCATAAAACGCTAATTTTCAAATTGTTTTGTCCCTCTGATCTTTTGCTTATACTTATCTGCATGGTTTCAAATATAAGAGATGCTATTCATTCAATACATTAGGGTGACAATGAGTATAATTTTGCTGCCAGTGAGAAAGTAAGAGTGAATGATATTAGCGGGTGAACTCTAGGGTGCACCGCTCATGATTTGGCGGGTACACTATTGACTCCTAACCCAAGAAACATTTCCAGGATATTTCAGACTGATCTTACCTGCCTAAGCTAGCATTTCTAGTAGTAAAATCAGGAAATAGGGATGTCACTGACCTCTTATGCTATTCCTCTGAGTGCCTTGAGTTTTTGCAAATGTCTTATGCTTGTTATTACAGATTATTATCTTATAGGAATGTGGTTCAATGTAATCTCAGTGTCCTTTTTGCAGACAACTGCACTGAAGAGTGGTGCCCTCCGTCATGATATTCATTATTGGTTAGGCAAAGACACCAGTCAGGTAAATCTCTTCTATCTATGATGTTTAACCCCTTCTAAACTAATTATTACCTGATTATGTGTATAATGTTCTGCATAGGATGAAGCCGGCACGGCAGCCATCAAAACAGTTGAACTAGATGCAGTACTTGGCGGGCGTGCTGTTCAATATCGTGAAGTTCAAGGCCATGAAACTGAGAAGTTTCTTTCTTATTTTAAGCCATGTATAATACCTCAAGAAGGCGGAGTTGCCTCGGGCTTCAAACATGCTGAGGCTGAGGAGCACCAGACCCGCTTGTATGTATGTAAAGGAAAGCATGTAATTCATGTGAAGGAGGCAAGTTTTGATGTTCCTCCTACACTTCTGATGATTCATGATCCAAATATAGATCGCTTACCATAACATCCCGCTTATGGCTGGACAGGTGACATTTGCTCGATCCTCTCTAAACCATGATGACGTCTTTATTCTAGATACAAAGTCTAAAATTTTTCAATTCAATGGTTCCAACTCTTCCATTCAAGAGAGGGCTAAAGCTTTGGAAGTTGTTCAGTACATTAAAGATACCTATCATGATGGAAAATGTGAAATAGCAGCTGTTGGTAACCAATCTACTACTTGCATCCCTTTGGATGTTAGTTACTGAGTGATGTTTGCATCACGGCTTCCTTTTCTTTTGACTGCAGAGGATGGAAGATTAATGGCTGAGGCTGAGACTGGAGAATTTTGGGTTTTCTTTGGTGGCTTTGCTCCACTTCCAAAAAAAACAAACACTGATGAACCCATGAGTGCTGATCTTATTTCGTCTAAGCTTTTCTGGTATTTAAATTCTTCCATTCATATTGCTTCGGTTGGTCTCTTTCACATGCATCGCATGCTCAATACTATGGATTACTTGTTATCTTGTCTTTTAACTGCATGTGATATCCTTGATGTTTATGGGAGGAACAAATTCCAACTGAATGGATGAGGAGTTCATAGTTTGTGTGTTTCTGGTGCTGATAAAGTATTTTTCAACTATGAAGGTTCAATCTAATCGTGCACCAAACATATTGATATGTTTACTCATCCTCTTATCACTTTACAAGTCTTTGGTCTTCAGCATACATGTTTCAGAATACTTCAAAATATTACTGTTATTTTTTTCTTGGATTGTGCGGTAGAGACCTTGGGTGCATCTATTGATATGTGATGGATTAGCATTGCACATTCTATTTCAACCCAATAAAGTAAAAGGTCATTTGCTTAATTTTGTTTTCAAACTATCATATAGGAATGCATGATTACAATGATCTATGATGGGTTCACCATAAACTTTGACACGTTAGGGCTGACAGCTAAATTTTAATGTTCAAGTGTTGAGAAGGGAGAGGCAGTACCTGTCGAGGCTGATTCTTTGACAAGGGAGTTATTAGACACAAGTAAATGTTATATTCTTGATTGCGGGATGGAAGTCTTTGTTTGGATGGGCAAAAATACTTCTCTTGACGAAAAGAAAGCTGCAAGCCGCACAGCTGATGTAATTTTTGATTCTTAGCTACTTAGGTTTCCCATCTGGATTTTCAAGTTTTATCTTTTCCAGTAACTAAATGCTTGTTCTCATTTGACAGGAGCTACTTCGTGGCCCTGATAGATCTACATCTCATGTAATCCGTGTGATGGAGGGTTATGAGACAGTGATGTTCCGCTCGAAGTTTGATTCCTGGCCCCAATCAACCAGTGTGACTGGGTCTGAGGAGGGTAGAGGGAGGGTTGCAGGTTGGTAATATATATGGTCGATTTATCCCAGCTTCCAACCATGGATTCATTACAATACATTTACAGTTGTATATTTTGAAGATTAACCACAGAACTCTCAGTATCTGTTAAGTTCTTACAGTCGCTCTTTTTTATGCTCTAGCACTTCTAAAGCGCCAAGGAGTTAATGTGAAGGGTCTTGTGAAAACAGAATCTCCCAAAGGAGAACCTGAACTCCATATAGACTGCACAGGCGATTTACAGGTATTGCAAAAAGCTATGGTGCTTCATGCTGAGTATATTGTCAAATTAGAATCTATATTTTTCTTTTTTATGTTCTCATATTCTGATATTAATATCGTCATGGAAAAGAAGGTTCTGGTCATGAATTCTTTAGAATAGATGGTGCATAAAGTTAAATTCTTCTGTTAAACAGAGAAAGTCACGGAGCTCTTTCAACAACTATTGTAATAATTCGCTCCAGTATAGTCCTAAACCTGTGTGCGGTTAGATGTTAATAGTATCCTTACTCCTTAGCTTGCTCCTGGCAACAGCCCCCATCACTGGGTAAGTTGCACCTAGAAGCAAATAATGGGATCTTGCATCAGCAGGACGGGTACAATTTATAGGAAGACATCTTCAGGACTTTACCAAGATCAGTTATACAAACGAAGTGAGCATCGGGAGAAGATCGGTTATAGAGAGCAACAAACTAGAGAATGACAAAGAGATTAAAAATGTAATATTTTGGAGGTGAATAGAGTATTCCATAAAGCCTTGGAGAATTGACTGGAATGTGAAGGAAAAACTTACAGTATATGGCTAACTTGTATTGAGAAGCTCAAGAAACATAAGAGGGTATATAGTTGTCTTCAGGATTTTGTATTTTTTATTTGCAATAGTCTGAGAGATCTCTCAAATGTTGCCCAGAAAATCTTAAAACATTCTAGAATGAATACAATTCTATTACTAGAACAAGAAATGCGTCTCTCTTTTGTTGATAATGCTTTCTCTTAGGTATTGAACTAATCCTATGAACTGCAATTGCCTTTATTGGTCTGCTACATGTACTGATTTATTAAATTTCTGCTTATGTGCGCCAGGTTTGGCGTGTGGATGGTCAAGAGAAGACTCTTCTTGAAGCTTCTGATCAGTCAAAGTTTTACAGTGGGGATTGCTATATCTTTCAATATTCTTATTCTGGGGAACAAAAAGAAGAATATCTCATAGGGACATGGTTTGGAAAGCAAAGCGTCGAGGTGAAGATTTCAATTATTGCCTTGATTGTTCGTACTTTAGCATTACAAAATTTATCATTTTAACTATTAGTAAGAAAATTTTGCCTAGTTTTAGTATGTTTATCCACATGGAAAGTCCAAGTCCACAAAAGGTTAGACAAATAATTGTTCTATACAATTAGCTGATTCTGAAATTGCAATGATAAAAGTGATCTAGTGAAATTTAAAAATTTAAACTGGAGATACCTTCTTTCGCAACTCTAAACATCAACAATTAATAAGATATGACAAGTGGACATGCTTTCTGAAGAGAAACAACAATGTTGTGTCATCCTATAATATCCACTTAAAATGGTCCAAGAAACACAAACAGGTGAGAAAATGTGTAATTGTCATATTTATTAAGAGCGGGAGCTTGGACGAACTACTTCAATGCTTGTGCAGCCTACCTGAGGAGATTTTTGAATTGATACACATTAAAAATACATAAACTTATCCTAATGCAGAATTATTAAAAATAAATTAGGGAAAGCATGTAAGCTGGCTTTGGGATTTGTATTTTCTTTAAAAGTTAGTCTAGTAAAAATTTTCTGTCACCTTTTAATGATGAAAATTTGTTACAAAATCATTGAATAAAATATGCTAAATGGTTGTTGTAGCAACATTTACATATTTAACATTGATAGTTGTTATTCCGGTCAAGAAGACAATGTATAAAATGTCTTTCATGATTGTCTTGAGTAACAATTCTTTATCCATGCATTTTCCATTAGTATCATTCATTGAGGATCACAAATTTACTGATGGAATTATTGATCATGCTATTCATGCTCTATAGGAAGACAGAGTAGCAGCAAGTGGACACGCTAGCAAGATGGTCGAGGCAATGAAGTTCATACCCACTCAGGCACATTACCTTCTTGATTACTTTTACTGTGATCTCACTTGTTAATGCGAACTTATGGTTTTCTGTATATATTAACAGTTCACTTTTTATGCACTTCCAGGCTCGCATTTACCAAGACCATGAACCAGTCATGTTCTTCGCCATTTTCCAGAGCTCCATTGTCTTTAAGGTTTGGAAAGAAACAAATATAAACATGTTTTGAATTTCTATTCCTTTCTTCTAACTAATTTGATATATCATTTGTTTCTAATATTGGGCACAATATAACTTTATCTGCACATCCCCAGGGCGGCCTGAGTAAGGGATACAAGAATTACATAGCCGAGAAAGAACTTCCAGATGATACATATTCGGAGGATGGACTTGCATTATTT
Source organism: Sesamum indicum (assembly GCF_000512975.1). NCBI lineage: Eukaryota > Viridiplantae > Streptophyta > Magnoliopsida > Lamiales > Pedaliaceae > Sesamum > Sesamum indicum. Next base: position 10,497,624 of record NC_026146.1, on the reverse strand, counting down.
CGAGTTCAAGGGAGTGGACCCGAGAATATGCAATCAATTCAAGTTGAACCTGTAAGTCTCCTGTCCTAATTCTTTTATCACCATGTTCTATAAGCTTCTGGAAACTGGTTCGTGGCACTAGTATCTCGCTCATGTCTTTGTTTCTCTTGTAATCCTGGTCTATCACTTTTTCGAGTTTTCAAAAATCATATTGCTATCCATGTGGAAAGTTATATTCTCATCCATACAAATAATCAGATTTAGGTTCTCGAAATGCCTCTTGCTGGCTTGCATGGTATGTTTGGCTCAAGCCTGTGCAATTAGACATCAGTTAATTTCAATCGTATGGCGAAATTGACTGGCATGTTTACAACGACGGTAGGTATCCTTTAAAGCTTAAAACATGCATCCTTGAAATATAGAAATTTGAACTCAGGTTGAGGGGCACTTGCTCCATTGCTACACTGGATAGTACTCTAAGAGATAGATAGTATAGTAAGAAAGAAATAGATGCCCACAATATGCTATTCACATTGTATTGAGATAAACTGGTTTTTTAGAATTCCTTCAGTTTCTTGCACCAACTGGCTAGTCAAAGTTTTTGTATATCATTGTCCATATCTTAGTTTTGGGAAATGGCATCTTTAGAAGTGTTTGTATAAACAAACATTGTGGTTACTCAGATAAGAGCACTTAGCTTTTCTATATTGGACTTGAATCTTAGATGGAAAAAGAGGAAAAAAGAAATAGTGAACCTGCATGAAGAGTTTCTAGAAGAATGTGTACCATCAGTGACATGAGTCAACTCTTTTCCTTATGAATTTATCATTTGAAGATAGTTCCTGACAATGCTGATTTTGTTACAATGGAAACAACTTTATTGATGTCATGCCAAAAAAATTTAAGCAATTTTTGCCAACAGCCACATTTGTTGGCCCATCCATGATATTTATTTCCTGAATGAGGTACAAGTTCATTCTAATGGCGTATTATGGTTTCAGCTATATGCATGGATCACTTTATAAACTCTTTTTTAATCTTCCTGTGCTATTCTTATAGGATTTTGAATTTGTTATTAATTGATTCAGGTGGCATCATCATTGAATTCTTCCTACTGTTACATTCTACACAGTGGATCCTCTATATTTACCTGGTCTGGAAATCTGACAACATCTGACGACCAGGAGCTTGCTGAGAGGCAGCTGGATGTTATAAAGGTCTACTTGTTAAGCATGTTTCCCTTTACAAGATTTTAGTATCAAGATTTTTTCCAAATCTTCAATGGGCAACATACTATATCTCATCAAGCATATCTCATAATTTGGGATGAAGATGGGATGATATCTTAATCATAAGTGAGGGAAAAACTTGAAGTACGGAAGACGTGTTAAGTATTCTGTTGGTGGATATTCTCTGTTGAGTTTACATAACTTGTCCTTGTTGCGCTTTGTATTTTGCAGCCGAACATGCAGTGTAGAGTTCACAAAGAAGGTTCAGAATCCGATCAATTTTGGGAGTTATTGGGTGAAAAAACTGAATACCCAAGCCAGAAAATTGCAAGAGTAGCTGAAAGTGATCCTCATCTGTTTTCATGCACTTTATCCAAGGGTATAGGGTCGTTGTCGATTTTCCGTTCTTTTAAATTTTTTTTATGCATAGATGAATTCAATTAACTTGTTTCTTTAATCATTCTTTGCATGACTATGACTGAATGTGATGCTGGGTTTCAGGAGATCTGAAGGTGTGTCTCTCATATTGCACTGTTATCTGGGGAAAAAACAGTAATTTTTTATCAGTGTTCTCAGTTTTTTCATTGTGCCTCTTCTATCATCCCTTATCTCTTAGAGTTGAGTGTCCAAGAAAGAAAAAGGCTTTTTTTGGCAATTAAGTGTAGTATTTCAGAACCTATAGCATGATGTCAATGTTTGCCTGCAAAATATACCGGTAATATACGTGACCTGTATTCTGTTTCTGTTCTTAGCTGACTCTCCCTCCCTCCCTCCCTCTCTCTCTCTCTCTCTCTCTCTCTCTCTCTCTCTTCTACATAGAGATAGCATAGATTATCCTCTAAGAATTTGAGATTAACTTCTATTGCAGGCAACAGAGGTATACAATTTCAGCCAGGATGATCTAATGACTGAAGATATCTTCATTCTTGATTGTCGCTCAGATATTTATGTCTGGGTTGGGCAACAGGTTGAATCCAAGAATAAGATGAATGCTTTAAGTTTGGGGGAGGTATGCTGTAACTTGATTACGTTTTGATCATTATTAAACTTATACTGCTATAGACGAACTATGGTCTGGTACCTAGTGAAGATTGATCTACATCATGCTTATTATTGAAGTTCTCAACATCAATGGTATCTGATCACGGCCTGTGGCGTTTAAAGCAGTCAGAATACTAATCCTGAGGGTGTGATGTGTTTGGCTTTGGGTAATATTATGGTGGCTTAGGGAGTGGGATAACTCGGTTTAACATATTCAAAATAATTTAGCCATCTTATCAATCCTCTTCGACTACATACCTTCATTTTTTTTTCTCAGACTTTAGCTCTTGCAACTCTGCTGGTTCATTATTGATAATTTATTCTGACTATCTTTCTATCTTTCAATTGCTTCCAACAGAAATTTATGGAGCGTGATTTTCTTCATGAGAATTTATCTCCTCAAGCTCCATTATATATCGTTATGGAAGGAAGCGAGCCAGCATTTTTCACTCATTTTTTCACTTGGGACCCCAAAAAATCTGCTGTAAATCCTATCTTTATACGTCTGACACACTTCTTGAAATTATGGCTTTGTAATATACCTTGATTACTTTTATTGTTGCAGATGCACGGTAACTCTTTCCAAAGAAAACTTGCTATTCTAAAAGGAACTCCAGTGTTGGATGTAAGTTTCTGCTCTCTTGTTTGCTCCTTTACCTGTTATCTCAGCATATGGTCTATGTCTTCATGAGTAGAATTTTCTTCCTCACATTGTGCCGCTTTTCTTGTTTCTTCTTTTTTTCGTTCTTACGTACGTGTTGCAATGTAGAAACCAAGAAGGAGAATACCTGTATTTGGTGCAAGGTCGTCCGCACCAGAAAAACCACAGCGTTCCAGAAGCGTGTCTTTTAGCCCAGACAGAGTTCGTGTAAGAGGCAGGTCACCTGCGTTCAATGCTCTAGCATCCACTTTTGAGAATCCCAACACAAGAAATTTGTCGACTCCTCCTCCAATGGTGAGAAAGATTTTCCCAAAATCAGTTGTCCCGGAATCAGATAACCAGTCTTCAAGATCAGCAGCTATAGCAGCATTAAGTGCAGGTTTTGAAAAAAAAGGGTCTCCTCGGAAATTCATTATTCCTCATTCTCTTAAAAGTATGACAACTTTTTAAGTTTTTCACAGTCCACCAATTGACCATTCTTGGAGGTTTTAATTTGATTTGCTTTTGCTAATGTCAAAGCGAGCGGCGAGGTATCCAAACCAAGATCCGAAGGGAATTCCAGGGAAAACTCAGTGGAACACTTGAAACCCAAGCCAGAAACCATACAAGAAGATGTAAAGGAGGATGAACCTGAGGACGACGAAGGGCTTCCAATATACCCATATGAGCGTCTTACAACGGTATCGGATAATCCAGTTGAAGATATTGATGTGACTAAGAGAGAGGTATGCAGTCAGACAAACTTTTTCCCTAATTGTTTAACGTATGATATCTCGTCTAAGATTTCGTTATGCTTTTCCGCAGACTTACTTGTCCTCGGAAGAGTTCAAGGAGAAATTCGGGATGGCTAAAAGTGCCTTCAACAAGCTGCCTAAATGGAAACAGAACAAGCTTAAGGTGACACTTCAATTGTTCTAGTCCTAGCAAGGCTTCTAACTCTCTCAGCTTCCACCGGCATACGTTGCAGATAAGAGAGCACGACTGGTAATAGACTCTTTTTCACGTGCTATATTTTCCAAATTCGATAACTTCATCTCAAGAACGAATCAAATATGCCTTTTCTCATACAGCAAAGAAACAAATTCAGAAAATTGTCCAGCTGAGGGACAGTATCAGTGCATTTTTTAGCTGCGTCAGCTCACACGATGCTTTTCTCCGTACCAGCTGACGAACTGGAGATGAGCGTCTAATGTCTTGAAGCTTATAGCAAGTTCTTGATTTTTGTTTCTCTAAGGTAGTTTCTAGATATTCATTTGCTTGAATTTTTTGTTTACCTTTCAGTGCAGTTTC
>NC_026146.1:10405546-10493414 GCF_000512975.1 Sesamum indicum | reverse complement strand
GTCTTAGAATGCCGTGATTCTAGGACGCATTGGTAGTGCAAGGATGGAAAGTGTACAGGAACGTTAAACCAGTTGACTCATTATTCCACTGGCTAATAAATACATTAATCTTATTAATTGTAAAATTTCAAGAATGTATAAGTCGAAAGAAATGAATTTTTAATAAAAGGTAAAAAGTTGCACTCTTGGCTTTGAGTTTTAAGGAGATGTCAATTCAAATATTAAAAAATTGACAAATATCACATGTGAGTGGCATGTAGCCGTTAGTCAAATGGTTTGGAGCTAGCAACCTAATCGTCCGACTTGTGTCCTAGTGCATTCTGGTGCCTAAACACATTTTTTACTCTATTTAAGGTCTATCTATTTCAGTTGTTCTGTTTTGGGTAAAATGCAATTTAGCACCCTGTATTTTTAAAATTGTGTAAAGTACATTTCTGTGAAAAATAAAACAGCAAAAACCCTCATCTGTAATTTTAAATATATAGCAAAACACCCCTTCTATATCTCAAGTATATTACACGCTCCTATTTTTTTTTTTTTTAATTTACTGTTATAAAATAATATTTCTATCCTTATTTTGACATCGTTTGATTTTATCTTATATAAATGAATGGTTTAGATCTTGCCAATATTATTTAAATATATAAACTATATTTTAAAAATTATATAATATACATTTAATTATAAAATATTTAAGTATATGTATATATATACACTATATTTAATGTGTATACATATATATATATATAGAAAAAAGTAGATCGATTGGTTGTTGCCGCACCAACGCTAGGTCGGGACAAGAGGGAACGCGAGGGGAGGGGTGGCGCTCGTGGACGAGGAGGAGGAAGAGGGTGAGAGGACAGGAAGGAGGATGCAGCGTTGCAGATGGGGAGGCGAAAGCGAGCGTGCAGAGGGGAGCTGGGGCGCAAAGGAGGTCGTCGAGGAGGAGGACAAGGCACTCGGAGGAGGCCGGCGATAAGGAGGCATTGGTGTGGTGGTGCGGGCGGATGGGTGGGGTGGGTTGACGGTGAGGGGAAGAAGACAATATTTATAATTTTTTTTATATATTTAATTATTTAATAAATATTTAATAAATAAAATATGATAAAAAAATTATATATTAAATCTGGACGGTTAATTTAAATTAGATAAAATCTGGACCATTGAATTATGCATTAAATCTAGACATTTGAATCAAACTTAATGACATACAACCTGATGAGAGTAATTTCGAAAAAGACAAATATATCCTCCTGAAAAAGGGCATAAGTGACTTAATGCACCTAGGGGATTTGACCGGGTGTTAGTCCCTTGGTAACTAGATATTTTATGGCATAATTAATGCCCATAACACCGGACCCTTAGCGCCGTGTGCGTAATTGTGAGAGCGTATATGAAGTCGTGGGAGGACACGTCAGCACGACGTGGGTGCGGCCAATATAAGAGGGAGAAAATCCCAGAGAAAGAGGTAATTTTTTCTTTTTATGAATACACAAGTACTCAGCATTGAGGGGATGATTTTTCTTTTCTGTATTTCCGTGAGGATTATATTTTATTATGATGAAAACTAACTTGAGCGTCGGAGTATCTTCGCCGGGACTTTTCCCGGCTAGGTAACATTTTTTTCTCATTCTCAGAATATTGGTGATCGGGAAAGGAAGGCAGGTAACGAGCCCGAAGTACGATCTGCGATTTCGAACCTGATCATTTTGGCGCCGTCTGTGGGAACGTAAGTAGGTAACGGAGAGACGTTCTAAGAAGAATACGCCGGAAATAGAGACTCCGGTGGAGGACCGAGAACCAACTGTACACTTGACACGGCGAGAAATGAAGACTCCAGTGGATGACCGGGAACCAGCTGTACACTTGACACGACGAGAACTGCAACAGATGATGGAAGAAGCTGGAAGAAATGCCCTTGTAGCATACGAAAGGAGAACAGCTACTCCGCTTAAAAGAGAGTTAGCCGGAAAAAGGTTGTTCCAGGAAGGAGACGAAGGGCGAGATCTCGAGGGAACGAGTAAAAAGGAGGCGAATAAGAATTGTCATCCCCCTTCGGAGGTCGGGTCCAGCAGTAAGGCTCGAAGTCTTCCAAGGGGACCAGCTATATCTCGAGCTGAGGTAGACAATGTAAGTAAACAGATAGCTTTGTTGGGGAAGCAAATCGATGAGCTCAAGAAGCGGGGGGAAATAGTAGCACACAATCGCAACTCGCCTTTCTGTAACAAGATACTTATCGAAATGGTCAATCCGAGTTTTAGGATGTTGGTCTTCCAAAATACGATGGAACACGGGATCTTCAAGAACATCTGGCTGCCTTCGACATGGTAATGAATCTATATGGGCAGTCAAGTTCCATTATTGCTAAATTGTTTGTTACTACGTTGACAGGGAAAGCTCAAGAGTGGTTCACGAATTTGCTCCCGGGCAGCATAGAGTTGCATGAGCAATTGGTACAAAAATTCGCATTCCATTTCGCGAGTAAGAGAAAGCAAAAACGATCAGCCACGCATTTATTCACTATTCGGCAAGGGGAGAATGAAAGTTTGAAAAGCTTCATGGGGCGTTTCAATAACGAAACGTTAGAAGTGCAGGATCTCAGGATAGATATGATGACTAGTATCCTTATTCACGGGTTGAAGAAAGGAGTTTTTGCATCTGCTTTGGCAAGAGACCTACTGATGGATATAGAGCAGTTGATGGCTGTGGCGCAGAAATACATTGATGAAGAGGAGATGAATGCAATGAAAGATGAGGAATGGAGGGTTGCATCGGAGCAGGCAAGAGATGGAGGACTTGGTAAAGACCGAGATATGCGACCTAAAGGGAGAAAGAAAGAGAACCACCTTACCAATCGAAATACAGTAAGTATACCCCTTTAAATATGACTAGAGCCAAAGCTCTCATGTTGGTGGAAAAAGATAATGTATTGAAATGGCCGAAGCATACAAGGGTTACTCCAGCTAAAAGGTATTCGAACAAATACTGTCGGTTTCATAGAGAGAGAGGACATGATACAGAGGAATGCTACCAGTTGAAAGATGAAATCGAGCGGTTGGTTCGACAAAGGTATTTCAAGAGGCAGAGTTTTCATAATTTTGAAGAAAAAAGAGGTGATCAAAGAGGTAGGTCGAGAAGCAGGGACCGAAGGTCGAGTTGGGCAACTGAACGAGAGAATCAGAAAGTAGGAGAAAACGCGCCTGTGAAAGGCATCATCCATACTATAGCAGGAGGATCGAAGGGATGGTCGAGAAGAGCTAGAAGGAGGTTTGAAAGAGAAAGTAGATTGGAACGACACAAGCAAGTGGGGAATGTGACAGGCAACCCGGAGATCGTGTTTGGAGATCGAGATGCAGGTGAAAGGATCGGGACAGATAACGATCCAATGGTAATAAGGATGGACATAGCGAATTTCACAGTCCATAAGGTTCTGATAGATAATGGAAGTTCAGCAGATATAATATTCAAAGAAGTGTTAAGTAAGATGGGGCTCGATAACATAAAGATGGAACCAGCAAGTACCCCGCTGGTCGGTTTTGGAGGAGGCGAGGTCGCTTCGTTGGGGACAGTGGACTTACCTGCATCCCTTAGAGAAGAGCCAAAGCGTAAAACATTGATGGTAAAATTTTTAGTTGTTGACATGCTTTTTGCTTATAATGTTATCCTGGGGAGACCCGGGCTTAATTCTTTCAGGGTGGTAGTGTCAACGTACCACCTCAAGATGAAGTTCCCTACTCAGCATGGGATAGGGGAGGTCGTGTGCGACCAAATTGAAGCCAAGAGGTGTTATAACTTGTCCCTGGTAAAGGGCGAGAAGAAGGAAAAGAGGAAACTTCAAGAAGCAAATAAAGAAGAATGACAGACATTGAAGACGGGGAGATTAGAACCCGTTGGGCACAAAGAGGTTGAGTTGATACAGGGAGATCCGTCGAAGACCAAAAAGATAGGACCCAATCTAGAACAGATCGAGAGTGTCATGATTGCATTCTTGAGAAGTAATGTCGATATGTTCGCATGGGACCCGTCAGATTTTCGAGGTATAAACCCTGAGGTGATAGTACACAGGTTGAATGTTGACCCTTCAATACGACCTGTCCAACAGAAGAAACGAACCTTTGGAAGTGAGAAAAATACCATCATCGAGGGAGAGGTAAATAAGCTGCTCAGAGCAGGTTATGTGTCCGAGGTTCAATACACTGATTGGTTAGCTAATGTAGTATTGGTGCCGAAACCAGCTGGTAAATGGAGAATGTGCACAGATTTTACGGATCTCAATAAGGCGTGCCCGAAAGATCCTTATCCATTACCGAGGATTGACGTTCTAGTGGATTCAATGGCGGGATATGAAATTTTCTCTATGATGGATAAGTACAAAGATAAACGTTTAATGCTCTTCTTATAGATTTTGCATAGAGGAAGAAGAACAAAACCCGGGTGGAGGCTGATGCATACGATCGGAGGCTCGGGGTATAATTATTTCATAGTTAGGGGGGATAAAAAATTTGTCCTTTATATTCTGGAGTTGTAACCTTACAGTACTGGTTATCCCCATCCAAGGGTTTCGCTGCAACATAGATTGGGAATTCTCATGGGCAGGGGCCTCGTTAGAATTAGACCTATTCGCTTGAGTAGAGGGACGGGATCTACGTCTAGAGGGTACTAAATCTCTAAGAAGTATATTGGATGGAGTGGATGAAGAAACAACAGCAAAGTTAGACCCTATGTTAGAAGTATTAGGAGAAGACATGGTACCTGAAAATAAGCTTGAGTATCGGGAGTTGAAGGAGAGCAACTGGAGAAGCAACTGGAGATCAAACTCTTCAATATAGCGACGTCGAGTAATATGTGTGGAAAAAAGGGAATGTTTTGAAATGGATTTGTATATATATAACGAGGAAGGCGGTTTCAAATTTGGCCGTTGCCCAATCACTAAGCGACACCTGTCTAGTGGAGAGGCATAAATCAAGGAACGAGACGATGAGCAACACGTGGAAGCTCGAAAACACTCCGAGATCACCAACCCAACAGTCTGATAGGGCTTTTCGACTTCTAGAGTGATGTCACTCAAGAAGTGGGGGAGTAATGATGAGAGTAATTTCGGAAAAGACAAATATATCCTCCTGAAAAAAGGGCATAAGTGACTTAATGCACCTAGGGGATTTGACCGGGTGTTAGTCCCTTGGTAACTAGATATTTTATGGCATAATTAATGCCCATAACACCGGACCCTTAGCGCCGTGTGCGTAATTGTGAGAGCGTATATGAAGTCGTGGGAGGACACGTCAGCACGACGTGGGTGCGGCCAATATAAGAAGGAGAAAATCCCAGAGAAAGAGGTAATTTTTTCTTTTTATGAATACACAAGTACTCGGCATTGAGGGGATGATTTTTCTTTTCTGTATTTCCGTGAGGATTATATTTTATTATGATGAAAACTGACTTGAGCGTCGGAGTATTTTCGCCGGGACTTTTCCTGGCTAGGTAACATTTTTTTCTCATTCTCAGAATATTGGTGATCGGGAAAGGAAGGCAGGTAACGAGCCCGAAGTACGATCTGCGATTTCGAGCCTGATCACAACCATTTATCTATTTTCTACAAATTTCAACAGTTAGATGTATATCAAGCAAGATCTAACGATTTATAAATTAATGTAAATATTAATTTATGGTCAAAACTTAAGCTCCAATTGCATGAAGTGTGCGTGTGATACACTTCTGGATCCGAGGGGGTATTTTGCTATATACTGAAATCAAGACAGGATTTTTTATTATTTTATTTTTTATAGAAAGTATTTTAAATATTTCTGAAAACAGTAAAATATAAATTGTATTTTAGCCGTTTTACCTCGAAAACTTGCAGATTAACATACTGCGAACTTAGAAAAATTAGTACATAAATTTGACAAGAGAATGGCAATTCTTCTAACTCGTTAGCATCTGCCAAAACATTAATGTTGCTACTTTTATCTCAAAATGCTGCACAAATGATTGCAAATGTTAGGAAACCATCCCACAAACTGTGCAAATACTTACTTTACACATGTGCAATATTCTTTGAAAAAAATACAAACAATTATGTGATATTGCAAATTACTAAAAAAATAATAATTTATATGTTTGTACTTTTTAAAAGTAATTTAATAAATTGCTTTATTTTAAAAATATAGGGAGATAATTTATTATTTTTTTCATAGAGGGATAATTTGTTCATTTGTAATATCACAGGGAATAAATTGTTATTTATTCATATTTCCCTCTATATGAAGTCTTTTGTTTTCCTAAAAACCCTAAAAAAAAATCTTACTCCGTTTTTCCTAATACAAAGTTCACCGAAACCTACCATACTAAACATACTTAACCATTTTAAACTACTGTAGATATTAAGCGTAAAAATCCAGAAATACAATCATACCTGTCGTACTTGGGATTGGGGAAGTCCACAAGCTTCGAATTCCTCAAACTCATCTACATTCCACTGCTGACTTCAACTCCGTACCCGAATTCTTCAAGATTTGTGGCAATTTCTCAAAAATTCTCAAGGAATTTTGGGTTTAGATCAGTTAGGGTTTGAAATGGGGGAGATCAGAGAGAATTGGGGTTTATGATGGATTTTTTCGTCTCAAAAACCCATATATCAGTATCTGTCAAAAATCAAAGATGGATATCCCTATATGCAGATTCGAGCTGATAGAGCAGAGGCAAATCTTACGAGCAACAATTCGTTCAAGGCGTTAAAAGTTTCAAAATATTTCTTTATGAAAAAATGTCTCTAAAATCGTTAGTAAACTGATTGCAACTCCGTATAAATTTATAAGTCTCTAAAATTAATCCGTCGTTATTACCATCTCAAAATCATCTCTTATAACATCTTTTGTATCCCTATATGATTTCATGGATTAATAGCATTTTAGCCCCCCGTAAGAAAATAAACAACAGAAAGAACTCTTGAACAAAGAAGATGACAATCCATCTCCCCGATCTTTTGAATAAAAAGCTCACTACCTCTGTATTCATTTTTAGCTTGATTTTTTTTTTCTTTTACGACAAAATTTATTGTATATATATATAAATATATATAAATTGGTAGTTTGGAAAGTTAATCTATGCTTTATTTTAGTAAGTGAGGACGGACACTATACAAGTCAAAGATCAACCGCCTATTACATTCTACTGCAAGTGAAATTCGGAATGGAGTAAATTACTTATTTTTTAAAATTTACAGATATGTTGACGTGTTGTTTGATTTCGAAGAATGTTTTACCCAATAAAATTTTCTACTTATTGAATTAAGTTCCGCATGCTATTTTTGAATTTGGCCTGGCAAATGAAGTTGGACTAGAGGTCATATGCCTTATTTACACTTTTTTGGTGTTGGGACTTCCTCTTTTCGTTTCTTCTTGTAGGGTTCTACTATAAATATTCGTCAAATTCTATCTGTCCTTAGTATCTTGATGGTTTCCTCTTATGAAAGAAAATAGGCAATTTACCCTTTTTTGAGCACCTTACTCACGCAAAATGCAATTAATGATTGATTTTTTACCTGTGTAATGTCTGTTTTGTCACATTTACTAATAAAAAACATAAGTACTGAACTAACTTCTCATGTCAACTTTAAGATATATATATATATATATATATATATATAAAGACAATTTTGTTCTAACAAAAAAATATCAGGCTAATATAGGGAGGTAGAGTGCGTATCCTTTTCTTTCATTCAGGGGTCTGTTTTCCCATTTATGATCTTACAGGGGGTAATATGCTATTAAAACTTTGGACTGGTCTTTGATTTATGAAAATTAAAGATGAGTATGTTTCCCTCTAAGCTTTTCCTTCTAAATGATATATAATTAACCACCATTTTTAAACTTGAAAGTTTTACGATCTTTTCAACGATGGCTAAGTATTAGAATTGGTGTGTTGAACCTCAAGAATATAAATAAGATGAATTTTATAGTTCGATACCATATACTGAACTTTTCTCGAATATGATAGGCTTGGAGTCGGAAGTATTGTTTTTTTCCAAATCGTAATTATGATAAATATAGAAATGGTGAGAACTGCATGAAAGAATAACTCAATGAAATAAGCTAAAATCAAGAATGACAATTATGAAATTGTTCATATATAGCAAAATGTCTTTATTACAACGACATATATAATTAATTAGGTATCCGTTTGTTGTATCCTAACTGTCCCCCCAATAATGTGAACAACTAATCTTAATGGGAAGAATCAAATTATTTTTAAATGACATTATTATATCATGATTTTTTTCTCTATAACTCGCGAAAAATAATAATTATCGAGTACTAGAATAGAACAACTTAATACGAAAATTTGATTCCCGAGAGTCCCAATAGAGACCAATGTAGTCATCGACCTTCAGTCTCCTGTCTCTCATCATCTCCATGCATGTAAGAATGCAATTTTCGCTAGGGGTGATCTGGAAATAAACATCGTTCCCCTCGTACTTCTTAGGGTTTTTCTCGTTAGTGACATCCCATATTATCACCGCAACCCTATGCCCTAAAATGGCAATATGGTTAGCCATGCAGAAGTTCCAGTACCGAAGGATATACTCAAACGTGTCATGGAATGACACGACAATCTTGCCTGATGCAATCTCATAGTGGTTTAGGGTTTTCTTGATCTGCCACGGGTGAGATGGATCCAAAACTGGTGGCGGATGCACATCTCTCATCTCCACCAGCATACGGTGGTGACGGGAGCTAGGCGGGGTGGAGTTGGCCTTAGAGGCCTCCTCCTCAGCCTTGGTGGGGTAAAAGTTATAGAAATATGTCTTTCTCAAGGTGTGGTAGGTCATCAAAGCCATGGGGGGTTGCATATAGATTTTTATTCTTGTTGTATGATTTGACCCTTTGAAATTATGCAATTATTTATAGGGGGCAATGAGCCTCTTATTTAGGAAGGTTGAAATGTCCACTTTATGATGGTAATATCAAGAATCCAATTGGGATATAAAATGAATTCCTATTCAGGAACAAAATTAAATATTTGTGCAACTTGTAATGTTTTTGTTTTGCTAAGGAAATAACATTCATGGATGGCCTCTTTCCCCACTTACCAAAATGTGATGTGTGAAGGGGTGACTCCTCCATGCTGACTTTGATGAGTGGAAAGTATTTACTTTTATTACCAACCAAAAATTAATTTAAATCCCTATTTTCATTGATATAGGTTTATCACCCTGGATTTTATGCAATTGTGCTTTAGATTTTATTTCTTTATTTAATTTCATTTCACAGTTCAGGCGGGTGGGTGGCAAGAACGTTTTCATTCAAAAAAAAAATATTAATCACGTATCACTTAAAAAAAATAGTTATATGAAAAAAATACTTTAAATCACTCGCGCCTAAGATAAACATTGCAATATTCAAATATATTGAATTTTTTTTAGTGGAATTCCTTTTTTGTATTTATTACTATATATATAATTATTGGTAAAAGAATTCAATAAATAGTACAATTTCTGTTATGTTATTCTACACATGAAGACTTCCTTGTACAATTAAGGCTAATTAATTAGTCAAAAAAGTGTACCATGAAATTTTCCATAATGTTTTTTAAATTTAGACACACCTACGAGAAATTCTTGGATTATGAAAATTTGGTCAGAACACAAGAGGATCCCAAGAGTTTCATTTTCAACTCTTAACGTGAAAATTAAATGGACAAATATCACTGATGGTCCCTGGAAATTTGTTTTGTATCATTTTAATCACTACTGTTTAATTTGTAATTTTAGATTTTTCTAATATTTAAATTATATTCAACTTTATTTAGACCTTTGAGTCAATTTTGTAATGAAATTTAAGGCCAAAATTAGTCCAATGCACCAAAAAAAAAAGTATAAAATCAAATATAATAATTTGAAAATATTTAAGTTATAAAATTTACACAATTAAATGCTCATTAAAAAGTTATAATTTCTTTTAAAGACTTAAAAACAATAATTTGTCGAGTAGTACTAATATTGTACACTACGAAAAAGTTACTATTAGCTATAATAGCAAAAAATCATGGTAAAAATAATTATTATTAATTATAATTAATTAAAATCGATGCAAAATACTAGTTTTTCCACTATGAAAAATTTATTTGCTACGGCTAAGAGCCGTGGTCAAAACATTTGTCATGACTTTTAGCCATCCTTGTAAAAACCACGGCCAACAACCGTTGTATGACTGTGATGAGTAACTATTTGCTAAGACTATTTGTTATTAACCATTGCAATTAACCTTAGTTAAAAGATATAATTTTTCTAGTGGTAATTAAAATCAGTTAGAATTAATGATTCAACAGCCAAGGTTATTTTCAAGAATTTTAGAAAAATTAAATTAAAAAAAAAAGATTCCAAAACTTTTGTAAAACTAAATAAACAAATTACGAAAAATGTGAAAATATTATTTTGATACCATTAAAAAAAGTCATTATTGCTTTTGATACGATAATTTTGGTAAGTGTCGTTATAGGCACTATAAAACACGAAAACACGCTTTTTAAGTCCCAAAAAATCATGTGCGTCGCACATAGCAATTAATTGCTCTTAAGTGCCATTAGGCCACGTGGCTTTGGCTACTTCTGACTTCAGAGGCTCTGTCTAATTGTACCAAAATAATATTCAGACCAATTTTGTCTAAAACTATAAGAAAGAAAATATTTTTAAAAAAAATAAAAATGTTAGAGAAATTTTATTTATATATATATATATAATAAAATAGCTTTGTAATTATAATTATTTCTATTCTAGATAATTTGTAGGGTTTTTTTTTATTATTTTCTAAAATTGAATTATTATTTAGTCTAAAAATATTTCAATATTTGACCACAAGCTATAAAAAAATAAAATTTATGTTTTAAATAAAATTATTAGGATAACCTTTATTTTTATATAAATAATGAATTAATTTTTAAATTATAATATTTATATTTGAGATAAATTCTAGCATTTTTTATTATTTTATAAAATTAAATTCTTATGTGGTCTGAAAATATTTTAATAAACTTTGAACACAAACTTTAACAAGTAAATTTTATTTTCTAAAAAACTAAAAATAATAGAAAACTTTTATTTTAATATAAATATAAAATAATTTTTAATTTATGATTATTTGTATTTGAGATAAATTATAGCATCTTTTTATTATTTTTGAAAATTAAATTATTATTTATTCTAAAAATTATTAATAAAATTTGACCAAAAATAAAAATAAATATATTTTATTTTTAAGAAATAAAAAATATTAGAAAATTTTATTTAGTATAAATAGTAAATTTTTTCTAAAAATAATAATAAGATGTTAAAGTTATCTCAAATATTATAATTATAATTTTTAAAAATTAATTCATTATTTTATTATTTTTTTGTTAAATATTAAAATATTTTCACACCAAATAATATTTTAATTTTAAAAAATAATAAAAAGAGGTTAGATCAAATATAAATAAAATTTAATAATTAATTTATAATTTATATAAAAATAAAATTTATCTAATATTTTTTGGCCAAATAATAATTCAATTTCAAAAAATAATAAAAAGATCCTAGAATTTACCTTAAATATAAATAATTTTAATTCTTTATTTATATAAAAATAAAATTTATCTAATAATTTTATTTAAAAATTTACCTCATGCTAAATTTAGCTCTAGCTTAGACGAGCTCGAGCTCGAGCTCCAACTGATTTTTTATTATTATTATTATTATTAGAGTAAATCATGGGATCATCAAACTTTGACATAAATTTATAATTAATAAAATAGATTGCATAATGTATACTATGTTATAAATATACCAAAATATAGTATAAAAATTATAATTTATTATTATAAATATAAACTACTAATTAGTTTAGTACTAATATAATTAATAAAATATACCAAAAAAATCTTACTGAATAATTTAAAATTGTAGAAAAGTATCATTATCTGAAATAATGCAATTGAAATACATAACAATATTTTATAGTTTAGATTAATATATGTTCACAATCTGCAATAAATTTATATATTTATAAATATTAGTATTATATTGGTATAACTATCATATTTCATTATTGAACAACATGGGTTAATCGGGCCATCAAAATTCAAATCAAACCGTTAGATATGATTAAACTTACAGAAAATACATTTGGTAAAGTTTTTGACTTATTGGATATACGTATGTCAATATATAATACTCGAAACATAAGAATAATCATTCAAGAGGGTGTATCGTTGAATTAGGTCATGTGATTTTAAATCATACCACCTGATATGATCTAATGGACACAGTCTTATATATAAATTTAGTATGAATCGGGTATCTGAATTTGGAGATATCGTAATTATTGATTAAATTTTTTGATCTTGTTATATATATAATAAAATAATAATTAAAATAATTAAAATTATTTAACCATCACTATTATTATTATTATTATCATTATTTTTAGATTAATTCATAGAAATCACTAAATTTTAACATAAATTTATAAGTAATAAAATAGATTGCATAATGCATACTATGTATCTTGATATAAATATAAAACTCAGAAATAGATAAAAAAATCATAAGTGAATTACTTGTCAATTTAAAAAAAGTATAACACAATCCAAATATATGTCAAATATAACATAAAGTTTATATGTGTCATATTAAATAATATTTAATTATTTAAAAAATATTATAATTTACTAAGTTGTTGATTAAATTTATTTTTGTATAAAGATTAAATATATAAATAAAAGTACCATAATTTATTACTATCCAAGATAAAATGTTATTAATTATAATATATGGTCAATTTTGAGTATAAAATAGATTGAGAATTGAATATAAAATTAAATATATAAAAATTTTATACATAAAAATATGTATAAAAAAATAAAAAAAACTCGCAAGACGGCTCGCAAGCTGATGAACAGAGAAAACTGAACTCGAGTTAGCTCGAATTTTTTGAGCTCGAGTCGATTTCAAAATCTAGCCGGCTCGACTCGTTTGCCACCCCTACCTTCGCACATTAAGCTAGGCCTCACTAGTGTAATTAGTGGTTTTTTAAAATGTCTAATTTAGCAATCGGTTTATTGCAAGTTTGATCCTATAAATTATAGGTATTTGATATTTTGGTCCTCTAAAAATAAACTTTACGATTTAGTCCATTAATTTTATAACTATTTACTAAGAACACCCTTTTGCCAAAAGTTTAAAAGTTAATCGAAAAGTCACACGTGCAAGTCACCCAATATCCTTAAATTTAAGCCAACACATGACCTGTTCAGACCAATTTTCAATAGATTCGGAACTTTTGCTACAAAATAAATCCTCAAATCCCAAAATCTAAAAAAAAAAAAAATGAACAAATCATAATTTTATTTTTTAAAAGATTCAAGTATCGGACACTTATAATTACATAACTAAAATTGCAAATAAAGTCTTCAACTATTTAACACCTCTTAAACAAAATTTAAAAATTTTCCAAAATAGGTCTTTAATTCCATGCAAAGATATCCCAAAAAAAGATAAAAGAATTTAAAAAAAATAAAAAACCAGAATTCAACTTCAAATTCCCCAACCATATATATTTGGAGAGGAAAAAAATCTACAGCTACATAAAGTCATAATTATTCATTAAAAACCATAAATCAGCACATTTACATCATAATTCTCTGATTCTTTATCTCTCCTCTCATCTCAAAACTCTCCGAATGTATATATATACATATCCCCTTCCCTCTACTGCTATAAATAATTCTCAAACTTCTGCAGCAAGAAAGAACACTACTGAAGATGAACGCCAAAAGGCCAAAGTCTCCAAGATCGGTGGAAATAATCTCCGGCAACGATGATTTGTTGCTGGAAATAATCCTACTCCTCCCACCAAAAACCCTTGTCAGATTCCAATCAGTAAGCAGACACTGGCAGTCTCTCATCTTCGCCGCGTCTTTCGGTCGTCAACATACCCGCCTCCACCACTGTCGCCGCCCCAAGCCTCAACCGTCTTTCCTCCTCCGCAACGTCCTCCGGTTTTTCTACTTCAACCCCAGAAGCAAGCATTTCTTCCCGTTCAATTTCACCTCTCCCCACACGAGAATCCTCCAATCCAGTAACGGGTTGTTGTTGGTGGAATCAAGAAACTCGCCCTACGGCCGGAGAGATTACTTGGTGTGCAATCCCACCACGAGGCAAGCGAGAAAGCTGTCGATCGATCACGGGAGCGAGAAGCGGAAGAAGGCGGTTATTTTCGGGCTTTGTTTGGCTTTTGATCCTTCAAAATCACCCTATTACAACGTTGTTTGCTTGAAGGGTGCGCAGAGTTCTACCTCAAATTACAGAGTTGAAGTTTACAATTCCGAGTCCCAAACATGGAAGGTTGTCGGGGAGAATTCGATCGCCGTCAGCGTGAAACTCTGCAACGGGATTTACTGGAATGAAGGAATATACTGGATCCGACCCACTTCAAGATCTTTGTATTTGGATCTCCGAAACGGAAACCTCGGAAACCCGCCTGGAATCCGGACTCCCTGGAGAAAAGCTGGAGAAATCAACAAGAATTACATCATGGAATCGAACGGACATTTCCATTGCCTGGCCATGTATTTGCGGCCCGATATGAAATATTTGATAGTGTTCGAGTTGCTGGCAGATGGGTCGGGTTGGTTCGAGAAGTACTGGGTGGATTTGAACCCGATTGCAGGGGAGATGAATGGGCCGGTTGGGGTGATGGGGATTGTAAGAGGGGAGAGGGAAGAAGAGTCGTCGGTTTTATTTCATGTGCCGGGGAAAATAATCAGTCATAGGCTTTGTGACGGTAGTTTTGAGGTTGTATTGGACTTGACAAGAGATAGGATTTACGTAGAGCATAGGTTGCAGTTTCAACGTAACGATGCTTATCAGTTCATCGAGACTTTGGCTCCTGTTTGATCCAAGTTTGAATGATTTTAGTACTAGTTTGCGTGAATTGGATTTATGTTGTTATTGTTGTGTGTGTGTGTGTGTATGTGTGTGTGTTTTGGCTTTCTTCATTTTGGTTTGTTTAATAACTAGTTTCTCTTTTATAATTGGATATTCTAATGATTTAGGGATAATTACACTTTCCTCCTATAGTATGAAAAATTACATCTAGCACCATTGATGTTTGTTTTCATTTAATAAATAAGTTTCTCTATTAGTCAAATTCACCGAATTTGTTAATATTAATTAAAAAAAATTAGAAAAAAATTAATATTTACCCCTAATTAACTTATTACTGATTTATAATAGGTCAAATAATTTTTTTACGGCCTGATTACTCTCATTTGTGGTCACGCATTACGCATGTGATGAGGTACATCTTCACCATAGTAATTTAGTTCGAAAATAATTATTTAACCTGCAATAAGTCAGTTTAAAATCGATCAAAGATAAATATCATATTTTCATTCAGTTTTTTTGTTAATATCAGCAAATTCAGTGAATTTTAACTAATATGAGGACTTATTTGTTAGACGGAAGCAAACTTCAGGATGCTAGATTTAATTTTTCAAACTATAGGGGTTTACGTATAGTTACATCAAATTTCAGAAAATGGGAGTGTAATTATCCCATGATTTTATTGTCTCAAATCAAAATGCACAATGGGCCGAGTTGAGTTAGTTCGGCCCAGAATTAGATTGAACTAATAAAAAATGGATTGGGTTGAATCAGACCTACTTTGGTTTGCGCCGATCCCCTAGGTATTGAAACTTGGGATCAGCCCAACTAATAGCCCAGATCTGGGCCAAGTCCGTTGGGTCATTTTTTTTTTCTATAAAAATAATATATGGCATATGAGTTTTATTTTATTTTCTTAAACTAATTATTCTAATAACTTTTTTATACTTTTGAAACTCCTTGCTTATTTTCTTTTCAAAGTTTATGTTAAATCCCTTTTGAATTTATTATCATCTAAATTTTATCATTGTAAGCTTGTTCGTCAAATTAACTATTATTTTTTTATTTGCGTGATTTAATTTATTACTTATTTTATTTCATAACACAATCATAAACTTAAGTAATTGTTCAGGAAAAGAATAAAATAAAAATAAAATAATCACATTGGGGCCTAATCTAGGCTTGGTCTTGTCATGATCTGGCCTCAATTAAGCCGATTCATGGACTCAATTTGGGTTTATAAATGGACTCAATTCAAGTCTATTTAAAAGTCCATGTCTATTCTAGGACTTATCATGAACGGTAGGGGGCTAAATTTGGACCGAGCCCACGTTAGTATGATCTTTAACTGATCCGACCCACTGTGAACCTTAAGTTTCGAATTTGTTGACTTGGATGAAGTGTATTTCAAATTGTCTAACACGTATGAGCGCAATCGGATGATCGATGGTTTAAGACCTATATAGCAATTAGGCTTGAATCATAATATAATTAAGGATTAATTAATTACACTAACCTTGTTCCCCTCTAAAAATATTTAATTATACTTTCTCCCCAAAAATTTTGAAGTTACACTTATACCCAAAAATCTCGCTTTAAATCTGAACCTATTCTATTAGAGTTTAAACGAAAAATACTGATGTAAATAAAAGAAAATTACATAATCTTTTAATTTTGTCCATCATTTAACATTTTATGTATATTTTTGTACTTATAAAATTAAAGATAAATGTAATATATATACATATATGGATAAAAACGTTAAATAAAAGGTAAACTTGGATATTTATAAAAAAATTTTACCAACATCAGCATTTTTCATTCAAATTCTAACAAAAGGAGGTCAGGCGTAAACAATGAATTTCGGAGTGAGTGTGAGTGTAATTTTAAAACTACTAATTTGGAAGAAAAGTGTAATTATATTTTAGAGGAGGTCTGAATATAATTATAACCCAATGATTAATTATGAAAAAATTAATTTTAAAGTAATTACTTTTAATTTAAAAAAATAATTATGACATTTGAATGTATAATTTCATAATTTACTATAAAAATTTAAAATTATGTGCATAGCACAGGGTACATGCTAATTTATTATAAAAATGCGTATTGTGCACTTTACATAATTAATGGGATTAAAGCCTAAAATTATCTCTAACGAGTGTTATCAAAATGTCATGGAATTTAAAAAATCGAAAAAGTCCTTCAAGAAGAAATTAGGTTTGTTCTCGAGACACAAATGAACGTGTTCAATCACATAATCAAACAAACACTATTCTGATAAAAATATCGATATATATATATATATATATATATATATGGAGAACTCAAAGCCCTCCTGGAAATAGTGTTCGACAAGAACCTCAAAAACCTCAGTAGACAACTTGTAAATTTTCATTCTGTATACTTTTTTTGCATTTTGATGTTTTAGTTCTTTAGTTTTTAGGATAGTAAATAAGTTTTGTAACTTTTAATTATTTTATAATTTTGACCCTTTAGGCGCCAGAGTTTGCAAACTTTGGAGAAAAAGTATGTGCCCTCCTGTGCTTCATCATCTTCTTCTTTTTTTCTTGAGTAATTTTGTTATCATTGGTCAATTTAATGGACCAAAATTGCAAATAAATAAAAGTTACAGGACAAATTTATTATTTTAAATAGATAAAGGACTAAAAAATCAAAGTACAAAAAAATACAAGACCAAATTTTTTTTTCATACCGACAGAAATTGACTAATGAAAACAAAAGCTCCAAATTTAGAAAAAAAAAACATGTGTGGGGCACATGTTTTTCTTTTTCCAAAAGTTTTTGCAAACTCCGGCAACTAAATAATTAAAATTATGAAAAATTTAAAAGTTACAGGACCTATTTGCGATTTTAAAAAGATAAATAACTAAAATATCTAAAAATAAAAAATACAGGACAAAAATGCATTTAATCCAAGACACGAAATTAGTTCTTATCCAGGTGTATATAGTTCTTCTTTGCTCCCGAGAGTCCTAATTCTACTAATAAAATAAAAATAATTTTGATAGAAACAAAATGACCATATATCCTTCACATCTAATAAGATATGACATTTCGATTTTACATCTTTTTAATTTATAATTTTTATCTTTTTTTTTTAGAGTTAAAATGCATGTGTCTCTCATACAATATTTTAAAATTGGGATTTTTATTCATATTAACCTATTTTTGCTAGTATTTTTTTAGCAGTAGTATTTTGATTCTCCATTTTTCTTTAATATTTATTTATTTATTTATTTTGGGAATTTACCTTTCTCATCAGTGGAGGTGAACTCCATCGAACAAAATGACTGAAATTGTAAGAATTAAAAAAAATATAGAATCAAAATACTATCATAGAAAATTAAAGAACAAAAATATCATATGAGATACGTTGTAAAACCAAAAATACATTTAATTATCCACTTATTTCATGAACATTGAAATTTTATATACACTTGAGACCACCTAAAGTAGTTACTCCTTCTAAAACAAACAACCTCGTAATATGGTGATTTTGGAAGATCTAGATATGGAGATGAGGGAACGACGTTGCCGTTTTTATGTTATGATTTGGTGAAACCTCGTAATATGGTGATTTTGGAAGTTCTAGATATGGAGATGAGGGAACGACGTTGCCGTTTTTATGTTATGATTTGGTGAACATATTGATATTATGATTCTTGTTAGGTCGTATCTAAGAATAGGGGCTAAAGAAGGGGTCCTACTCTTGGGGCGTGGCGATGGAATTGTTAATTTTGTCTTTACTGTAATTTTTTTTTATTTTCTACAAAAAATAAAATTGTCGAAAATTGAGCGAGGTGGATGAAAAAAATTAAAAAATTAAAAAAATATTATCCACTTAGCTCATATAAAATTTTTTAAAAAAATTAAAAAATAAATAAAATTGTGATTTATAGTCCACAAGGGTATTTTGGTCAGATCACTACAAAAAAATAAATGGAACCTAAAAGAGACTAACGCATTGAACGAATTGTTAGATGACCGTTTAAAATAAAAGGGATATCGGTAAGTTTTTAAATAACGAATGAGTATTTATAGTTATACCAAACTTTAAAAAAAAAAATTCATTATAATTTACTCTAAAATTTAATAAAAAGATGCTAAATTGTGCGTGGGCGGACATATTAATGTGTGAACGAGTTGATTTATAAGTGAAATTACAACTCATATTTTTAATTAGTACCGTTAATCGTAATTAATTTATCCTGTTATACTATTTTTTTAAGAGTACTTAGCTGTTGTGGCATATTATTCCTACGTCCATATAATAAATAATCTTACGCGCTTCAATTAATATAAAATTTGAAAAATTAAATAAATTAATTATTTATAAGTCATTTTTTCTCTTTACAAAATATTGTTACAATAAGTGTGGAGGAATTTTATTTTTATATTGTATAAATTAGCCTATATATTGTACTCTAAAAAAGTCCCTAATTTCTTTTTCTTGAATAAAGCATAATTTTGTATGCGGATTCCACTGCAGCTAGATACCTTATGTAGTCCCATCTGTCACTTGTTTTGTTTGTTTCTCTTTGATTGTAATAAATCAAATAGATAGAAAAAGAAAAAAAGTTAAAAAAAAAAGAAAAATTATTATTTTAATTCGCTAAGTATGCCTAATTTTAATTTTAGTTTGATAACTATGTCCATTTTTGTTTAGGTCCAGTAACTTACGAAATTACTTACTTTTAGTCATTTGGCAAATTTTCAGACAATTTTACCCCTATGCAACTTTTGAAAGAGTTTTAGTCCATATACACTCATAGGGGTAAAATTGTCCGAAAATTTGCCAGAGGAGTAAAAGTAAGCAAGTTCGTAAGTTACTGGACCTAAATAAAAATGAACATAATTATCAGACTAAAATTAAAATTAGGCATTCTTAACGGACTAAAATAATACTTTTTCCATAAAAAAATCATATGTACGGTTTGCTACAGCAAACACCAAATTTAGTTTAGAAAGATTGTAATTTTAATTTTGTAAATATATGGATGGTAATTTTAGCTGTATATAAATTTATTTTGATAATTTTTTATTTTATAATTTTAAAAATTTTTACGGCGAAGACGAGAAATTATAAAAAAAGTGCACATGATATGTATGTGATCATCTTAATTGGATGTACTCTTTAGACATTTTTAGCAAATTTCAATATTTTTTATTCTCAATATGTGAATTATTTTAAAATTATAAGATAAAATTAATTCTTACATAACTTTTAATTTTATTTTTTTTCCTTAATTTTTTTGTAGAAATGATTTAAAAACCCTACCGATCAACAATAATTGCGTTTTTTTACTTAATTGCCAAACGAAAATTGAGAATTATAACCAACAAAATAATAAGAAAAAAAATAATATTCAAGCCCTTTGCTGCAGTTTTAGGCTGTATCGATTTCATTTGAGAAAATTTTTACCTACATCAGATTCGACGAAACAAACGAATTACAGATAAGTGTGATAACTTGTTATGTGATTGGTTACTTTCTCTCAATTATACACCAATAATACGATAAATATATTATACTTGTTACATAATTTTTATTCAAGTTGAATTAGTTGAAGAAAATCCAGAATATGAGCCTTCTGATTTTATTACATTAACATATTATTTTTTTAATTCAGTGAAATTGGTGAAGATTCACTATTTGGGGGGTACCACTCAAGATGCCTTAGCCACAACAAAAGAGGGAGTGTTTGCGACAGATACAAGTGAAATATTTGTCAAGTTTTTAATAAAATTAAATTGTAAAAATTGTTTTTAATTTATAATTTTTGTTTGTCTTCCCATAAATAATTTAATTTAAGTCCTTTTCTTTATAAGAAGTGAAATAGAATAACTCGATTGAAATGTAAAGATCATACGTCTGTAATACATTATATGTCCCATAATAGGTTCTACCTAAAACCTTTATTCCGGCGCTTAGACCTTTCATTGATATAGATTCTCTATTCCGAATTGCCATGAAACGTAAATTAGAAAAACTGCTGGAAAGAATATGAAACTAATCCCTCTGTCTATGATAAATAAATTGGGATCAAATCAGTATTTTACTTAGTTTACTTTAATTTGATGCCAAATAATGAAACAGGAAAGACCTAAGAAGTAGAAGGTCGTATTATGAGTGATTCGACAGATTCAGATTCATATAGATATCCACACATATGGTACTTATATTATGCAATATATATACGATCTATCTATATACATATCATCATCTGTCTATAATGATAGACAAATAAAAAACTTTTTCAAGATCCTTATTCATCCACTGGTAATGTTCAAGATAGCTTGGTTGAACTTGCAAATTAACTCATTGTATAAGTAGACAATTGTTTTGGATTGGATTGATCCGCGCAAACTAAATTGAGTATTAAAATGAATGAATTGATCAACGTGTTATTAGACATTTATTTTGAATTTGATAATTTTCATGAGATTTCTCTCTTTTGTAATTAATTTACTTATTAAGAGAAAGTCAACATGGGAGGAACTACTCCTCCTTCCCTTCCACCTACGCGCATTCCTCAATCAACAAAGACGCGCACTGGAAATTGCAGAAGTAGTATCGGAGCCACTGTCACTTCAGTCAGCATGAATTCCTCTAAGTGGAAGCTAGCAGCTAGGATATTCCTAAGCAGGCGACTGCAACTTTTAATTTATATGTCTGCTCTAGCAATATCAGTCGTCTCATCCTTACTCTGATAGTTTCTTTGCTCTAAGAAAAAACTACGTAACCAATACAGTATCTTCCATTCAGTGATCATCTATGGAATTACAAACCGACAGGGAGTAAATTGACTTTTTTTAAAGGTAGCTGTCCTTAGACTCTAGTTTAAATTAAGAAATCATTCGATTAAAAATTAAAAGAAAAAAAAAAGTTTGGGCGTGCCACCATTCCTGGGTTTATAAAAGAATGAAATAAGGGCACTACCTATTCATTAGCAGCTGAGGACATGATTAAATTTAATAGTAAAAAATTATAAGTAATTTTGTATCAAACTTGATTGCTTATTAGACTATTTTCCAAGAGATTCCAATTTCAACTTTTTTCTACTTTTAAGTTTTATTTTGAGCTCTCACAATTTTTACTAAAATTAAACTTACAACTTCTTTTTTTTTTTTTATAAATTTATGTCAACTATAATAAAAACAGAAATTATTGTAAACAGTCCCTAAATATGATTGAGATTTAAAAAAAAAAATTAAAGAGGAATTGTGATTGCGGTTGGATGTCCAAAATTAAGAGGTAGGGGTTATAAAAATTAAAATATTATTCGGGTAAATAATGAAATTATGAAAGGGGTAGCCCACCATGACCCCATACTACCCATTCCAGTGAAAAAAGTTGAGGAGAAAATGTCAAGCGACAAGCCATCTAATTCCTTTTCCTAATTTAATCCGATAGGATTCTGTTTCCATTCGGGTTTTGGAAATTCCTACCAAAATTGCCTTCTTAGTCGCCGATGAATTGTGAATCCATCGGCCCTGTTTGTCGTTTTAATTGACTTCTGTCCTCAATTTTCTGGTGAGTCTTGCAAATTCCAATCTTTTTCTTGGATGATTTTTTGTGGGTTTCTTTTGAAGATTCTGATTCAACATTTTTCTTGACGAATTGGGTTGAATTTTTGTAGTGTGAGAAGAGGAATGCAGAGCCAGATAGTGTGCAGCGGTTGTCGGAGTCTTCTTATGTACCCGAGTGGGGCAAGCAATGTGTGTTGCGCCTTGTGTAATGCCATCACCACAGTCCCCCCTCCAGGTTATTTGCGGGTTTCTAATTTTAGTTGAACACTAAAACTTCTTGTGTATTTATGGGAAAAAGAAGATAAAGAAGGTAATTTTCTGTAGGGGGGGGGGGGGGGGGGTTAATTGTATAATGTGTTTAAGAGAATAGATTTGCAGGACTAGTAACTGAAGAAGGAAAGATTTGATTGATGGCTTATTCTGTCATATGCCAGAGAACTTCATTTTATTGGATAATGCTGTATTTTTTGGTTGTATGATTTTTGTTGAGAATTTTGCTTTCAGCACTCACTGAATGTTTGATGAATTATGCATGTATTTTTGCTATGTGGGTGAAGATTGAGGACTTGGAATTTTGTCAAAGTAACTAATTTAGGTATGTTTTTATCAGATGAATGATATTACCCCTGGGATTATGGACTTAAAGCAATATGCTTTTGAAATGAAGGCACCACCGGCATATGGCCGTATTATCTACAAACACGTGGAGGCTCTTAATCTTGAGAGTTGTTAACTTTGGCGCATGTGATTATTCTTTTGTTTTAAATGCTGAGAGCACACTCTCAATAAATTTCCCATGGCTTTGGTGTTCGATTTAGGCAATATCTTAGGGTTATTTTTATCATGTGACCATGATGAAGCCTTCGATATGCTATTTCAAAGAAGTGCTTCCTGATATCATATAATTTAATTCAACAGGACTTAGGAGCTCGACATGTGAGTGTTTGTGTTAAGATTGTTGTTTTCTTGGTGATATTACTCAGAAAAGCTTATGTTGGTGCTGTAATAATCCACTTATTCTAACTATAATAAAATGATAATTGCTGATCGTTTTGCCTGAGTTAGAAGTGAATGAAGTGTCCTCTTCAATGACTCCTCATATAATTAATATTCATGAGCCCATGGTTTAATCAAGTATGAGCATCTTCCAATCTTCTGGGCTCTTTAACTTTAAAATATTAAACCAATGCTAGATGTCTTTTGCATGATTATCTTTTGCAGACAAAACTTATAGTCAGTAGTTCATGAGATTTGTGAATCAGGTGGAGCTAAATCAGCCCCTTATTTGAAGTTCATGCTGTTATACAACTTGGGCAAGATATATGCTGGAAATTAGATACCCGTAGAACTTTTTTTGTGTGCTCGAGTGTAATCACCATATGACTTTTAAGTCACAGTCCAGTACTCAAACCATATGTTGGTCTATGGTGTAAATAAATAACAGGTATTTTAATCATTCTCAGCAAACATTTCCACAGCAATAAAACATACGGGGGTCTTAGGTCCTCAAAGCCTCATGCATTGCTTCCCCAAGATGTCTTTTTTTCTCCTAGAATGATATCGCTGCACAAGACACAGGTTTAATCATGGTTTTGGATTATCTGTCCAGTATGATAGTCATTTCTCTCTAACCCTAATTATCAATAATTATTTTGTTTACATTAAGGGCATGGAAAATTAGTTAAACATTTCTCAATCAATTTAAATGTACTATATTTTGGCCTTTGACTAAAAACAAATGTCATGTATTCAGTGCATAAACATCATTGGCACTTAGAAGATGCATTTCTTTATCACCATGCTGGTCTTCCTGCCATGAAGGCGACATAGTTGTTAATAGCGCATGGCACATCATGCGCAAGGGTGCTTTGGAGCCATGTGGCGGTTGCCTTTTTGAAGCACGGCGCATATTTGCATAAATTATTTATATTTTTATACCATTAGTATTGTTACCAAAATCAGCACGTTCAAGATTAGGTTTTAATTTTCAGCCAAAAGATCCAAGAAAAAAGCAAATTTGTTAATGTTCATTCAACCCCCCCCCCCCCAATTTTATCCCCAATTTTATAGAAAGGCCAGATCTTGCCCCAGTAGGAAAAAGCGCCATGGCTGCGCCACATGAAAGCCCAGCACCATTCTTTGAAAATGGCGCTGGGTTCTCGCCTTTTGCACCCTGGTGTGTGCCATAGCGCCCCTTTTATAACTAAAATACAGCCTGATCACCGGAAAAGGAGCTTCTTTGATTCTTGTGGAAATCCTAAATGATGGTGATCACTGATTAAAACATGCCTCAATCAGGCTGCTAGTATTTTCTGAGGTTGGATTTGTCTTAATGGCCTGTTCCTCTTTGGTGTCATGATTTTTGGTGCTTAATCGTCAGTTTTGCTAGCTTGGGTTGTTTGAGTAAGCTTTGGCATCCACATATCCACTTGTCCAATGTTAGTTTTGTTTTATTTTGAATCTTATGTTCTGAGCCCAGTTTAATGTTTGCTATGCAATACGCATTAGTAGTCAGCCATGCATCTGATATTGCTATTAACGGAAGTGCAAGGTTCATTTTTTAATTGGTCGACCCACGTTCTTAGATGTCCACCTGTAACCTGCAACACTGAGTTTGCATTTGCATTATGTGGCTGGGATCTGGTAATTCGATACAGTTCAGAATGACTATATTTGATGCATGAATATGTAGAGATTTAATACATTGTGTCTGAATCTTGGATCCCAGTTTCTGGTTTTCTGTAACTTAAACCTAGTTCATCCTCAGGAATGGAAATGGCCCAGCTGATATGTGGAGGCTGCCGTACATTATTGATGTATACTCGTGGTGCTACAAGCGTGAGATGCTCCTGTTGTCACACAGTAAACCTGGCACCAGGTAATACAAGAAGGTTGTAATGACAGAGTCTTACGCACTATAAATTAGTTATCTGTAGTTTATATTCTACTATTAGCTTGTTTGGTGATCAGAAAGCTACTAAATATTTCTTCACTGTTTAAATAGCTTAATGATTGGTTTATATTTTAGCGGGCTAAATTGAATTTTCCATAATTTTTGTTTTGATCCTTCTATGGAAGAGGCTATAAGAACCTTTCCACTTAAGCTCTCCTAGCGAGTTATTCGCTTCATTCATCACCAGACACTAATGTACTTCAGTTACTTCTGATATTTGAGGTTGTCCATGTTTCATGCAGCAACATAATAGTTTGCCTAACAAGTGTTTAGAATTGCCTTTTCTGCTCCTTTTACCACTTCTGTCCTGATATATAGTGGACAATTGACATGTTCAACCAGAAAGTAACTGAATGATTAATTGGATTTTCTTGCATAGCATTAACCTTTTTTTCTCACACTGAGGTATGCGATCTAGAATTATTCGTGCATTTTCAACTGAATTTTGCTCAAGTACATATAGTATATAGGAGGACCCATGAAAAGGTAGAATGTATCATGGAATGCTACACCTGACTGCAATATATATCAACAGCAAAAGTATGTTTTTTTTATAACATTATTGTTGCCCAATCTCACCTTTAGACCATCTAATGGTTCCGCAGGATTATTATCATCATTATATCACTGCATTTTGTTTTCAACTGAAATATCTCAATACATTTGCCCTCATTTTGAATCTTCTTTGGGTCATCTTACATACTTATTCGGGTTTTCGTCTTTCTTTTTTAGCACCTAATATCGCTCATGTCAACTGTGGAAACTGTCACACGACACTCATGTACCCTTATGGTGCTCCATCTGTCAAATGTGCTGTTTGCCAATATATCACAAATGTCAATGTAAGTGTATTTGACATATTGGCTTATTTATTCTTGGAAGGTCTGAGGCATATTAGAGAATATTCTTCTTTCCTTGTTCACACCTGATGCCCATCTATGGTAGATTTTTGTAACTATATAAGCATTCATTTGGGGTCATATTGCTGGACCACTTGTATCATTCTTGCGTATTTTTGTATTATCTCGTTGTTTCTACTGGCAGATGGGAAATGTTAGGGTCCCCATTCCTATGCATAGGCCAAATGGACCACCCTCTTCAGCACCAACGCCTTCAACTTCAACAGTGAGTTTCTGAAATGTGAATATGTCCTAAGAGATCTTCAACCAACTTACAAGGTCTCGTTCTTTCTGATAATATGTTTTTCTTTATCTCCTGCCTGGTCCTTTTTTCTTTTGGCAGGCATTGCCCAATTCTCAGAGCCAAACTGTTGTGGTCGAAAACCCTATGTCTGTCGACAAAAGTGGGAAACTGGTAAATTCTGTTGTTTATGTTTTCTGTTTTTGTCATCTTGTTCATCTCTTTCCATGGAAAACATTACTCAGAGAACATCTCAAAATTTTTAGGTAAGCAACGTGGTTGTTGGTGTGACCACAGACAAAAAGTGATCCTGCAAGAAATCTTGGGTGGATCACTGCACTATCACTAACCAGGAAGTACTCTCGACAATTGGCATTTTGCATATGTATGAGATGTGTATACTTGGCGGAAATGTATCTCATTGGCGTTGCTATGTTACGGTTTGGCGGCTCTACTATTAGTTATGCTAATGTGATGATGTATATTGAGATTCCATATATATACATATATATATGTATTATAGTGTGTAGACAGCATCTCTTCCATCATTTGTGTGGGATATATTGTCAAAGTGTAATAAGATCATTGTTCGCGACTTGTTTACATTTGTTTGAGCAAACATGTCAAGTGTTTATGTTGTAATACTGTTTCTTTGACAACAAACACCTTCATCACCCCTCACCCCCAATTTCTTTTTTCTCCATTTCTTTCAACCTGACTCCATACAATCTTCTCCGAAATCATGTTGATTTTCTTTTTTTTTGATTTTGTGAGTGTTAGCTTATCTTTGTACTGCTTGACAGGTGGATTTTTAAGTACATAGAGAGAGATATTAAATGCATAGAGAACATTTATGAACAACTCTTGGTGGCTTGCCATTGCCATTTCAGCAAATGTCTTGTACTGCATGTGTTAACATATTGCTACTTTTTAAATTAATTGAAATTACATGTATTTTTTTTTACTAAGATTTCATTTTGTAATTTTTTTTAATCCCTTCTATCATTCTTCACCAATAAAATATTGTATGAGATGTTTTCTTGTATATAGATGGACTTGTAGGAATTTGAAGGAATGAGTTAAAGCTAAATGCATGTTATGGGAAATTACTAACGAGTTTTTTTTTTTTAAATTTGACATAATTACGAATAGTCTTTAGTTGATGAAATAGGTTTAAAATTGTCAGTTTTGCTCTTGTTGTATTTTTTTCTTTTAAATTAAAAAAACATAAAAAAAAAAAAATGGACATGGTGGATGGAAACTTTTGAAAAATTGAAAAATAAAAATTGTTTACTAAGTTCATAATTTTTTGGGATAATTATTTTATCCTCATTATAATAATTTTAGTTTATTTTTATTATTTTTAATTTATTTTTAAAATTTTATATTTAAAATTGATATTAAACTTCTCAAATTATTTGAATAATTTAATAGTAATCAAACTTACACTTTCACATATTTACTATTTTATATTTTTATATTTATTTGGTTTATTATCTAATTATTTTATTTTGTTCACATATTATTATTTGATTAATTTTTTTTTTTGGGAATCATGCAAGTTAATCAATAATTATATTACTTAGTGGGAGCATTATTAAATTAAATATATACTTTTTAATATCTTTTGAAAAATTAAATATGAAATATACTGATTGAAATAAAAATTATTATATTTTATGGAAAAATGATTATTACTGACAAACAACAAGTGAAATAATAAGTAAAAATTAATATCTTTTTAATAGAGACAAAATGATTTTTAATCAATTAAGTTTATTTTAGATGTGATTTTTTTCAAACACTATTCAATTTAGTTTTTATATATTTCTCACTTTTTTTACTAACAATTCTCACTTTTAATTCTGCAACAATCTTCAATTTTTTCTACAAAAATCACTTTTCTAAAACTAGAAGTTTTTGCAAACACTTCCTATATCATGCACCCTTGAGGTTTGCTTCCGTCTAACAAATAAGTCCATTTGTCAAATTTTATCGAGTTTGCTAATATTAAAAAAAAGAATAGAAAAAAAATCTGTATCTACTTTCAAATAATTCATTATTGATTTATTGTAGGTCAAATAAATATTTTTATGACCAAATTACTCTCATACGTCTTCACGCATTAATGCATGACAGAAGGTATATTTTCACGTTATAAGGGTAGTTTAGTTATAAAAAAATATTTGACCTGCAAAAAGTCAATAATAAGTCGAGGGTAGATATCAATTTTTATTTAGATTTTTTTGTTAACATCAACAAATTTGCTGAATTTTGACCAACAGAGGTACGTATTTGTTAGGTGGAAGCAAACATTAGGGGTGTTAGATATAATTTTTCAAACCACGTGTAATTTATATGTAATTACACCAAACCTCAGGTGTGATACCCCCTCCGTAATTTATTCCATCTTATGATAATTTTATATTTAACTTAATAAGATCAATTTCTTTATTAATATAATTTTCTCCCAAATATTATAATGAGCTCCGATTTAATTCGTCCAATTTTTAATAAATTTCTATTGCAATTTATAATTTATTTATAATTAAACATAAATTTTCTTAATAATTATTAATTAGTTTTTCAATTGTATATAAAATTCTATGGACGTCACATCAGGGGAGGAGAGTATAATTATTCCTAAGTTTTTTTAAAAAATTTAAAAAAATAAATTATAATTTATAGGTCTAAAAAGATATTTTTGTCAGTTTACCATAAAAAATTGATGGAATCTGGTTAGTTTACCATAAAAATAGATGGAATCCTAACGAAAACTAATATATTAGGTTAATTATTGGATATTTCTTAAAATAAAAGAAATTAATAATTTTGCAAATAATAAGGAATATTTATAATTATATTAAACTTTATGAGAATTTGTTGTAATTTACTAATATTATAAGAATAATTACACTCTCAAACCTCGAGGTTTGGTGCAGTCTGGGGAATTACATTTAGTATCCCTGAGATTTGCTTCCATCTAATAAATAACTCCCTCCATTAGTCAAAATTTATCGAATTTGTTGATATTAATAAAAAATTAAAAAAAATTATATTTAACCCGACTGACTTATTGCAGGTAAAATAAATCTTTTTATAACTAAATTACCCTCATACGTCTTTACTTGTTAATGCATGTGAGGAGATATATTTTCATTGTTATAAGGGTAGTTAGTTCGAAAAAAATTATTTGACCTACAATAAGTCAGTAATAAGTTAATCGTGTTAAATATCAATTTTCATTTAATTTTTTTGTTAATATCAGCAAATTTAGTGAATTTTGACTAATGTGGAACTTATTTGTCATACAGAAGTAAATCTTAATTACATTAAATATAATTTCTCAACAACAGAAAATTACGTATAATTACACTAAAACTCAGAGGAGAAAAGTGTAATTATCCCTATATTATATTTAACTTTATTTGAATTATTATCGAACTTGACAATATATGTTAATAAATAAATGGAGCAAACTCAAATAAGTTTCAATTGAATTGAAATATGAGTTGCTCTCAAATAGTTTAATATTTGTCAAAATTACATAAAATCCCTTTGTATTTTAAAAATTTAGTAAAAATCCCATTTCTAATTTGAACATAAGCAAAACACTCTCCTTTGCTTTAATAAATTCAGCCCACTCTCTCTTTTTTTGGCTTTTTTGGTTGAGGTTAACGGCGTTAAATTTTTTATCGCCAGATCGTTATATTCTTACGGTGATTGGCTATTATTATATATAAATCATTAAGAATTATAAAAAATAAATTATTATTATTATAATATATTTAATTTAAAAAAAAAAAAACTCTACTCCCACATCAGCCCACCCTCGTTGCCTCCCCCGCCACCCCAACCCCAACCCCCGCTGCCTACCTCCATCCCACTCCCCGCCCTCGCCATCTCCGATCTGGCGACGTTGATGTCGCCCAAAAAAAAACAAAAAGAGGGCGCAGGTCGTGGCCCCCAAATCTAGCGACGTCGTCATCATTTAGATCAAATCTTATCGTCACCCAGACAGCAGAAAAAAGGTGGCCATCGTCGTCTTCCCCAATTTTTTCTTAATTTTTTAAATTAATTTAATTATAATCATTAAATATATATTTTAGTTAATTAAGCATAGTTTCAGATAATTATAACAATTATTAGATATTTAATTAATTATTTTATCTGATATATATTGACTTTCTTTTTTCTTTTAAATATATATAATACTAATTTAAATATAAATATCATTTATAAAAAAATAATATAATTAAAAAATATTTAACCTAAATAATAATTTAAATTAATTTATAAATTATAATTATTTAAGATTTATATTCATCTACATATCTAAATTTGAAAAATAAAATTTAATATATTATTTTTTATAAGGTAATTTTTTTTATTTTTTGGTACTTTATATTTAATATAAATATATTTTTAAAAAGTTTGAAAATAAAAAATAATGTATATAAATATGTATAAAAATATATTTTTACTTTTGGATATGTTTAAAAAAAATTGAAATAAAAAATAATAATGTATAATTTTTTTAATTCATTAATATTCATATTTGTTAAGGTATTTAAATTTTGCATTGTGATTTTAATTTAAATTATTAAGCATTAAAATTTTTATATAATATTTTCGTATTTTTAAATAAATATATTTAAAAAATTAAATTTTAGAGAGATGAAAATAAAAAAAAATTCAAAATAAGTTAAAACAAGTAAAAAAAATGCCCAAAGATTCTTATACATTCATAATAGGGGCATTTTAATCACAATGACAACAAAAAATCATAAAAGGACGCCAAAACAGTCTCCAAACTGCACCACTCGTTCGTGCAGTGCAATCTCTGTCAATTCCTAACTACATGTATTTTATATGTTTTCACTAATCAAATTGAGCTCCACTGAATTTGAAAGTATATTGAAAAAAAAAATTCCTAATTTTAGTTTATATTATTTAACAAATTAAGTTATCCATCATTTTTAAATTCTTTTTGAATTGATTATTGAGTAATTTAATTTAATTATATTCATCATATGTAATTGAATAGCAAATCCCAAAGCCTTTTCACTTGGGTCATGTTATAAAATTCTCATCATAGTATAAAAGAATTAAAATAAAGAATAGTTTAAACTCAGTACCATATTCAACTTGATCATCACATTACATTACAGAGGAGCCAATTCTTCAAGTCCCAATGGATAATGTTTCTTGGCATGAAAAGACATGAACCTTTCCCCCCCACACCTCACCCCGCCCCACATTCCAATTCCATTCCATGTATCAATCACTACAAAATCAAGAAAACAGAGTATTAAATTCTGAAGCTCTCAATCAACCAGCAATGGCAGCAGAAGAAGTGGCAGAGCATACAGCTGTACTCTGCTGCTGCTCTTGGGATTGTGAAACCCAAGCCAACCACCTCTTCACAACCCCTTCCTCCTCCCTCTCTCTCCCTCCATTATTGCTCCTATACCTACTCATCCCTGTTATTTCCGACACACTTCTCTCATTTATTACTCCCCTGTCCCTGCCACTCCCCTCCTCCTCTTCCCCTTCTCCCAGTATCATTTCTTTCCTCAGGTACAGGAACTCCGCCGCCTCCACGTCGCTCCACCGCCGTCGTCCCCCCTCCTCCGCCTCTTCTCCGCCGGATATTATGATCCGGTGTTCCAGGCGATGCTTGTCTCCTTGCACCGGCAGTTGCCCGTCTTTCCTGGAGGCTTTTGACTTCCTGCCCGGATTTTCCGAGTTGGATGATTTCCAGCTTTCCATGCTCAAATCCCGCCTCCAGTTCTCAGAGTTCCTCGTTTTTTTCCTCCTGGAATTCCAGCTGTCCAATGAAACTCTTCCCCGGAATTCCCCTCCTGGATTTTCCACGATGATTTCCAGGGAACCGCCTCTTTCACCAGCGTATGAATGCCGGCCTGAAATTCTCGGGTTCCCGTTTTCCTTCCCATTTCCCTGATCGCTATTCCGAGGTGTAACCCGACCACTGTTACTGTACAGCGATTTGGTGTCGACGAGAAGCACGTCCTCCGGGTCGACTCTGTACCGACAGAGCGGGCAGGTGGAGTGCCCGTCGAGCCATGTATCAACGCACTCAATATGGAACGCGTGCTTACATTTAGGCAGTAGCCTCAAGACCTCGTTGGCCTCAAACTTGTTTAGGCAAACAGCGCATTCGAGGCCGTCCTTCTGGCCCCTCAGGGATGAAAATCTGAACATGGGGAGAGATTCAATCACTTTCCTGTCGATCCCTGAGTTTCTTCTTGACGGAGGATAATAACCCCTGGAAGAATTCGCATAGTTGCCCCGTTTGCAGTGCTTCACATACAGAAGCAACAAAAATGTCACTGAGAAAACAGTAGTGAGAATCCCTACAATCACTGCTATCCCAGGCTTGAACGAGCTGATTCTTGATCCCGCCATTGCTGCCGACGGCGGTGGAGCACTCGCCGAGTTAGTAACATCATTTTCGTCGGCAGGTACTGCAGTGGTAAGTGAAGGATGATTGGAGAGAATCAAGAAAAAGAGAAAGGAAACAGGGAGGCTGATGAAAATGGCCATTGGAGAGTGGGGGAGCAGTATGAATTGGTTGATGAGCAACAGGGAATTGTTTTGACAGGGAGAGATGAGATTCTGATGAGAAGAGGGTGCAAGAAAATACAAAGAGGTGAAGACAAAGGCATCTAACGGAATTCATCTACATTGCTACTTTGGTACTGCTGTAGTCAATATGACATGACATGGAGCAACACAGGGAAGTTGGAGGAGGGTCTTTGTCTGAAAGACAGAAGCTTCACTTCTGAGATATATCAAACAAGATTCACAAGACAGCTTTCTGTGGATGTGTGTATATATGTGTGTATATGTATGAATGTCCGCCGCCTTCAAAGTCTAAATTGCATGTACATTTACCAACAGTGGAAAATCATTATTTAAATCAGGTCCGGATCAAATCAATCCAAAAGCAAATATGATTTATTTACTAATCACTTTTTGTACATTAATCACATAATGACAGTATTGTACTTGTCATATAATTGGTTTAAATGTAACCAAATCAAAGCCGGGTTAGAATTTCTACAACAATAGCTAAAACTAAAAAAAGTAAAATCTTATATGT
The DNA here is from genome assembly GCF_000512975.1 of Sesamum indicum. Taxonomy (NCBI): domain Eukaryota; kingdom Viridiplantae; phylum Streptophyta; class Magnoliopsida; order Lamiales; family Pedaliaceae; genus Sesamum; species Sesamum indicum. The sequence continues at coordinate 10,459,724 of NC_026146.1, read as the reverse complement.
ATTCACGAAAATTCTAACACAGATCCGGTTGGATCCTAAATCAATTATATGAAAGTACAATACACTTATTGTATGATTAGTGTACAGTTCAAAAAAAATAACCAATCATATTACACTTATTCTGTGATTCATTTGATTTGAGTAAAAAAAATTATATATTTAGCGTGAAAAATACAACAGTAAAGATGGACATAAAGAATTCAATGATGAGAATCAACTCATGTTACCCCTAGGACTTGTAATGTGTTGATGTGGTGCAATCTATGGAAAATTTATCACACAAAATCAAGTTCGACAGAATCATAACAATTACATATTTGTTGCTGTATGATTGATCACTTTTCTTGAACAGTACATTAATCACATAATATGTATATTTTATTTATAACATAATTAATTTAAATTTGATTAATTCAATCCGAATTAGAATTTATCGGATAGTCGTCTTTTACAGATTTTATTCTATGCATACAAGAATTTCATGCGAAAACCAATCATACATTGTATGATAGAAACATGAACACATGGTATTGCGTACAATGATTAAACCACAGATTTTCTTGACACTGTTTGGAGGTCCACTTGGAAATTCTGAGGGAGCAAGGATAATACATGTACACGAGCTCAATAGTCCGTTCCTAATTAGGGATGTAATGAGTAGACAGGGATTTGAAATTCAGACCCACATCAAACAAACTCTTGACCACTCATTACATACCAAACTTGAGTAAATTGTTGAATTCAGACTATAGTTGTCCATGTAATAAGAAAGTGAGCTCCAACTAAAGTTTCAAACACTTTGTCCATAAATGAATTTGCATATACATATGTTTTTCGAAACCTTGTCATTCATCTCCTGTCCATTTATACATCCCTAGCCCATCTCTTCATCAATTAAATTAATTATTGTGTATGGACTGGTGGAAAGAGGGAGAATAGGGACGATAAATGAAATAGGTAGAGCAGGTCCCGTTTCAAATTCGGTCCAAATAAAGTAGGTTTGAATTCGAATTAATCGATTCAGATTCAGGGACGAGTTTTTATTTTGTGGACCCGATTGGGTCCGTTTCGAATATCAAATCTTGTGACAGACATACCGTAGATCCATCGTGAATAATATTTATAATTTTTTTAATATTTTTGGATTTTTTTATTTTTATTGATTGCAAAATATATTATATTTTTAATATAGATTACTTATTAGGTATTTATCAATAATCCTTTTATTTTTAAAATAAATATATTGAATAATTGAAGATAATAAAAAATTTAATTCAATTTCGAGAATTTAGACCTTGAAGCCGGTCGGGCTGGCTCATAGGTTTGACATGGGGCAGTATGAGTTTCTTGTCCAATTGGATGGAGCGGGTCGGGGTTCAAGTCTTGCAAAAAATAAGGAACATATCTCGAGTTTTACAAAACTCACGTAAAATCCACCCAATAAATAAATTTATCATGATCTTAATCAAATAAAGTAAACCTTTTTTTGAATTATTTTATCAAAAGCTGATCACCAGTCTTATAATGTTAAGTAAATAAAAAATAAATTTATTGTACTTATACATATTTCATATTTTATTATACGTTTATCTATCACACATTAATCCCGTCTACACATGTAAACAAGGCCAATGGTTAAAATTTAACATAAATTTATGATTTTCCAAAGCTATCCTATAATAAGATAAAACCTCACCATTAACCATGTCAACTCAAGATGACTTCTATATCAATTGGTACCAAAATTAGGTTTTTTGGGATATTAAGACAACATTTAAGAACAAAATACACATATACCCTAAAACATTCAAGACATAACTGGCAGATAAAAATTAGGGTGAATTACAATAATCTCCCTTGAGGTTTAGCATAATTATAAATATTTTTTCATTGTTTGAAAAATTATCAATATTCTCCTGATTTTAACGGCCGTCTAACAATTAGCTCAATCCGTTAGGTTTCCTTCCTTTTTTATGCTAAACTGATCAAAATGCCATTGTGGATCAAAAATTATAATTTTATTTATTTTTTAAAACTTTTTGATTTTTTATGGACTAAGTAGATACTTTCTTTTTATAATTTTTAAAAAAAATTCATCCACCCCTTCGTTTTTCTATAAGTTTTATTTTTTTAAAAAAATAAAAAATATAATAAGAGCAAAGTTGATAATTTCATATATCCATCCAAAGATTACATAATTTCATTAAACATGAGGGGGATTTTGCAATTTTTCAAACAATAAGGTGTAGTCATAATTACGATAAACCTCATCATAATTTACCCTAAAAATTAATTCAACTCAAATAAAATATCCCAACTCTTTAGGTGAGCATTTCAGTCTTTATCAAAATTTATCAAGAACATACACATGCACTTTATAGATTGTAGCGTATCCCTTGGCCTATCGAAGGAAACACTACTTGATTCATGATTGTTGTACTATATCTTTTTTTTATTTATGAAAATTACATTTACCGAATTTTTTTTTGTCAAGAACAGGTCAAAACTAAAATAAACATGATATTAGCCAAATTAGGAGAATATCCAGCCTAATCCTTCATTGTAAACAATGCCTCAGAGTCTTAATGAAAGGAATTACAGCTAATTATTTTAAATTTGGGTTAATTTCCCTTGCACTCACTACTAAAATGCAAAATTACACATTAATTCAAACAAAAATTGAAATTAAATTTTCACCCCTTTTAAAAAATCTCATTTTACAATTATATCATTTTCATTAGAATTTGGATAGAAAATATTGACATCGGCAAAAAAAATGTATAAACTTTCAATCTTACACTTCGTTCAAAGTTTTGTATAATTTATTAAAAAAGATACCTTAATAATATTTTTATACCTATAAGAGAACAAATGTAAAATATATAAAACCAAAAGGGTGTAATTATATTAAAATATTATCCCCAAATCATTACTTTTGGATAAAAAATAGTTGCTGATAAATGAACGGGTTAATTACACTTGAACCTCCTTTAAAAATACGAAATTTCATTTTTCCTTTAAAAAAAATCAAAATTTCTCTTACCTACCTCCGAAATTTCACTGTTTGTACCTAACCCCATTTTGTTGGGATTTGGTAATGATGTTTACCTCAATCCATATGTGTGTATATATTATATTTATCCCTTTATAAGTAAAAAAAATATACCGGAATGTTAATGAGGAAAAAAATTTAAAATTCATAGTAAATTTTTTTGCTTGCATTAGCATTTTTTCATCCAAATTCTAACGGAAAGGATTAAATGTAAACAGTGAATATTTTAAGTGGACGTAAAATGTAATTTCAATTTTTTTTTAAAAAAAATATAATTTTACATTTTTAGATGGGATCTAAATGTAATTAATCCTAAATAAATAGAAAAGACTTATCATATTATCAACAACATATATATGCTGAATAATGCATAATATTAACATTTTATGCAAATTTTTTTGCCCAACTTAGTATTTTTATCTAAATTCTAATAAAAGAAGAATGCAATTACAAAAAAATTATTTTTGGAGGGACGCAAATGTAATTTTAAAAAATAGAGGTGTCCGTATATTTTTTTAAAACTTATTTAAAAAAAGCGTAATTTATTTGCATAATATATTTTTTATCTAAAACTTATTTTTCATTCCACAGTAAAATATTCCGATTGCCCAAATCTACCCGAGCCAGCCTGCGCCGTAAAGTTCCGATCTTGAAGTGAACTGTCGATTCAACTCTGATTGCACTGGAAAAATGGCGAAGCCTTCTGCAAATGAAGGAAATCAATTCATTTCAGTAATCACGTTACTGGTTACCCTTTTGCTGGCGTCGTATACCGTATATGTCGAAGCAAAGCCAAAATCTCCATCTGCTTTTGTGAAGAAGACCATCTCATCTAATTCCATAGTTATCTTCTCCAAATCTTACTGCCCGTACGACCATTTTCTTGAATTCTTTTGCTTTTGTTTAATATTCTTTCGGTGGTTTTATGGCCCTGTTCTTTGTTGTGATTTGTTGTTTGGGGTGTGATTGTTGCTGCAGATCGTGGGGGTGAGTTGAGTTTTAGGCCTTTTTTTATGGGCTTTCTGATTTTCTGTTAAGTATCATTCATCTTAGGTTGAGATTAAGAAATTATTGGTGTGTAAAGATTGTCATGTTCATGAGCTTCTGATGTGTGATTGAATATGGTTGAAGTATCAAAATCTGACTTCACCTGTTGAGGGGTTTATTATATGACTGAAATGTGTTTTGCCCTTAACATTACAGGAACTAAGAGTTATGCCGTTTGGTGAATGGTGATACAAAATTTATATGTAAATCATAAGTTTGGGCCCCTTGATCTGGAATGGGTTTCTCTTTAGTTTGCTTTCCATTCTATTGTGCAACTTAGAGAATTTAGCTAGTAAAATGAAGTACTGGTGGCGAATGGATGTGGAAGGCCGAAGGAGAGGAAGGATTTTACATTGGGCACATACGAAGGGTTTTCTCTGACTGAAATTAGCACTTACACACTGGCATGTGCTTTACCATGGCCAGTTATTAGAACTTTTACATCAGCTTTTTCTTGCAATCTTCCTTTGTATGAAAGGAAATCTGCAATTGTCCACTTGATGGAATGCAGATAAAAACAAGTTTTATGGTACGCTATTGTACTTGGGTTATGGGTACTTCACCAATAATGTGGATTGTAAATGGCATACAATGCTAGTGGCTATTCTTGTATAGGATGTGGTATCTTATAAAGGTTAAAAGATAACTGGTTTAGGTAATAGTTTTCTAAGTTTGTAGATAGAAGCACTAAAATGCATGAGTGGCGTAGAGAAGGAATAGTTCGAGGAAATAGTTTGGAAGTCTCTTTCTTCACACTTTTGAAACATCAACTTAGACCTATTTATATTTATAAATGGTAGATTCTTGAGTAATTGACATGAGATTTATGGTTAGGAAGTAGTAACTTTCTTAGAAAGCCTTAGTTTTCTAGAGATTCAACCTTGCAACTTACATAAGTTATTTTTTCCCTTTCTCTAGATTTTACTAAAGCACGTTAATACTTCTCCTTAAGGCGTTTATGCGAGACTCCAAGCATCGTGCATAGTTCTTTTAATTTGTGTTGCGGAAGTGAAAATATCTTCATGTTGCTCACCTGTGTTGCTTGAGCTTTATATTCTCTCTGTTAGTTGCTTTCATTAAGAACTTTTAGTATTGTTGATTTGGTATTGTAGTAGGTTACAGTGTGCTCATCTTGCTTCAAATGTGGACTCATACCATATGCCAACATCTTTGATACCTTATAAGTATTCCAGAATTATCTTCGCTGGCCGATAGTGTACTTGGGTAGACTCTGCGTAGATCTTGATAGCAGACTTGGGGCAAACATAATTTTTATGGATGTTAGATATATAGTAATTTCCCGATGAGACTTTCAGTAGATGGAGCTGTCAACTTTCTTTGACGAATCTTCTTTCTTATTAATGGGCTTTGTAAAAATCTAGAAGAAGAAAAAATAGCTCATGCAAGTTGCAAGGAATCTCTAGAAGACTAAGGCCAATGAATCTCATATTGCTGAGCAGGATAACATTCCAATTGTAACTATGAATAGTAGGTTGATAGTTTGAGGGTGTGAAGGAGACTTCAGAACCAATTCCTCCAACTATTCATTCTCCAGTCCACCCATACATTTTAGTGCTTCTATCCACAAACTTGGGAAACTAATACGAAACCTCTATTTTTCAAATTGTTAACCAACAACATTAATTGTCACCAATTACATCTTTCAATCATTATAACAACAATAGTACCAAAGCAATTATTCTGCTGCGATCTCTCCCTCTTTTTCTTAGAATACCACATCATTGTTTTCTGAAGCAATGTGAAAGAACTGGAGTATTAATTATAGACTGTGCGGAACCTTTCACGAAAAAATCATATCTAACTGGGGACTGCAATTCAGGTTTATCTTGACCTTGGTATGCGATTAGCTGAATCAATGGAATGTGTAATAAACAGAGAGCGGATGCTACCTAATGTTGTATTAGTTTAGAGCACCCTCTGTTACTGATCCTTTCCTCAGTAACTGAAGTTAAGGAAGGCTTTTATTTATTTATTTTCGGAAGGTTAAGTGTTCTATTTGCTCATGCCATCTTTTTGGAGTGTCCATCAAAACAAATTTATATACCTATTCTGGGAGTAGCATTAATGTGTGATGGGGGTGTATTTATTTCATTAGATTCATATTATAATTTCAATTAGAATATTTAGAAGTTTCTTGAGGGTTCCATTTTAGGGTCCTTTTGAAGTTCATCTTGAATCCACAAAGCCAGGATTTTCCGAACTTCAGTCAATGTCTACTATAGATCTTATTTAGTCTAATATAATGATCCGAAATAAACAAGGTTTGATTCATGTGTCCAACTGTCATCATGCTTGGTGCTTTTAATCGACGCATAGAAGCTGAATATGCTGTTGTTCTGGATTGTAATATTCCACCCGGTAAAAAGTTGTATGGTGAAACCTAAAATGTTTCACATTTATGGTTAGACTTGCTTCCTTTAAGCTGTTATTATCAATCTCTACCAAGTCCAAGGTATAAGTCCTTTCACGTTTTAATCTTGCTTGAGTGCATCTTGAGAAGTGGTACAATTTGGGGGAACTTGTAACTGAAAAGTTAGTTTAACCTTTTGTTAAACATTGATAAATTGATAATTGCAGTGTCGTTAATATTGTTGCTTTCTGTTGCCGTAATCAACATGTAGATACTGTAGAAGGGCAAAAGGAGTCTTCCAGGAGTTGAAACAGGTGCCACATGTTGTTGAACTCGACGAACGAGGTTTGTCTTTCAGAAGCTCTATTTATCATTTGAATTCTACATATATTTATTGTTTGGATAATCTGCAGATAGAAATTGCAAAGATCATTTCTGATCGCAATTCACACGAGCTATTAAGATAGAAAAGATAACTGGGAGTGAATTTGCAGCTTAAGATGCAGTCCATCACATAATTGCAGCTTGAAATACTTATCCACGCATATATTTTAACATACATTCTCGCCCTATATAAGCAGATGAAAGCAGCATCTGTGCACCAGTGGGAACCAGCCAGAAAACCAGTAACATTTTAACAATCTCAATAATTTAAAGGATGACGAGTTAAACGAATTACTTCTGGGTTCTTAAACAAAACGCCCAACTTCTAGCAGTTGTATTTATGTGGTTTCAGCGTTTCAGGCTTCTAATCAGATGAAACTGAAGAAACTAACACAGAACAACCACACTTCTCTCTGTCTGTCTATCTATCTATAGCTTTTCATTGTCTTTTTTGTTTGAAGATGACGGTGGTGAAATTCAAGATGCTTTGAGTAAGATTGTTGGGAGGCGAACCGTTCCACAGGTTTTCATAAACGGAAAGCATATTGGAGGCTCTGATGGTACCTTGTTTATCTATTCCAAATTCATTTTTAGTTCTCTTATTGGCCGTTTCCTGTTTAATGAGCAATTCCTTGTTCGCAGACACTCTTGAAGCATACGAAAGCGGGGAACTCCAGAAACTGTTAGGCATTGGTACCGGGGGCAAGGAAGATCTTTGAGGCAGTGATCGCTCCGGATCCGCCTTATGTTTGTTCACCAATTTTTCTGGAGAATTCAAATACTGATTTCGAAGTGATGTTCTGCTTGTCTTTCCTTCAACAGTTTTAATATGGTAGCTTTTAGAGTTGCCCAAAGCAGTGAAAGTACTTAGAATTTTGGCCTTCTCTTATGTCTTCAAATATCCAGTTTCTTCAGTAAATGAATGTATATTGATATGGATTGTCTGCAGGTACTTAAATTAACAATGCCACCCATCTGGTTTGTAGTTCCAATTTCGATATAAATCGTCGTATCGTAGGAGGTGTTTGCCCAAAAAAATAAAATAATAATAATATTCAAGCGATGGTTTTAATATTATCATTAACTATATATATTTACTGATAATTTTTATTTTAGTTATAATAATCATGTATGTCATATGTTGAACAGTAGTAAGGGATAATTACGTTCTCTTCTCCTGAGATTTAGTGTAATTATATGTAAATTTTCTATGGTTTTAAAAATTACATTTAGTACTCATGAGGTTTGGTTTCGTTTAATAAATAAGTTTATTTATTAATTAAAAATTTACTGAATTTATTGATATTAATAATAAAAAGAAAAATAAAAATTCATATTTACTTTTGATTGACTTATTATTGATTTCTTACAGGTTAAATAATTTTTTTATGATTAAATTATTTTTATATATTTTCACACGCTAATACATGTGAGGAGGTATATCTTTACCGTTATAAAGGTAGTTTAATTCAGAAAATTTTATTTGATCTGCAATAAGTCAGTAACAAGTCAATCGAGAATAAATATTAATTTTTATTCATTTTTTTGTTAATATTAACAAAGTAGTACATTTCGACTGACGGAGGGATTTATTTATTAGATGAAAATAAATCTCAGTAATACAAGATATAAATTTTCAAACCACAAGAGGTGTACGTGTAATTATATATAACAAACCTCAGAAAAGGAGAGTGTAATTAACCTTAGTAATAAATATTTTGTACAACTTATCATTAGCAAGAATGACTGAAAGTTGTGCATAAAGTTGTTGAGGACAACAATCAGTGACATGTATAGTGAAATAAATTATCACTATAGACGTGTCAATAATTAATAATAGTAACAACTTTATACACAACTCTCGTCATCACTAAACATATATTATTAATACCAACTTTAAAATTTTGTGAGTAATATTATAATTTATTGCCGTGAACGTGAATTTTAAATTGCCTATAAGTGTGGTAAAATGATAATTTTAATGAAATATAAGGGCTTTTCAGCAAACACCGATTTCTTGATTAATTTTCAAGAATCAACCTAGCTACACGTTTTGCCATGTCAAAGATAAGTACTTAATTAAATGCATTTAATTTCTAGATTTAGATGTTCTCAGTAACTATTAACAGAAAAATTTGATCTTGTGGATACAACAAAAATGATTATTTTCCCACCAATTCACTAATTAACCTCTGAAAAGCTTAGATTAATTATTACAAGTACGATATATTTAACGTGCGATTGCACCTCATCATATTAGCCAATACCAGCCCAATTAATTGATCCCCACTACGAGAAATATGATTTGTTGTCGTGATTAATTAATATAGTTAAAAGTAAAAAATTGTGAGAAATATTAATTAACAACTGCCATTGGTCATTGTTTCTATAGCTAAGGAATACATCAGTTTTAGCTAAAAAAAAAATGAAAAAAATACTTTGACTATAACTAAAATTACGATAAATATTAATTTACTGTGGTTAAAAATTAATTTTTTATACTGATTTTATTTTATCGTAGTGAATAATTGATTTATTATGGTTTTTATGTTGTATAGTGTAATATAAGAAATAATATATATTTTTTATTAACCCTCCAATCCCACGAGGAAGAAAGAGAAATGAAGAGAATGAAATAATGAAACTATGTAATTAATTAGGGAAGAAAAAGAGTTGCCGAAATTAATTAATTTCAAAGTCTTATAGTTGTAAAATTGCTAGCTATTTTAATGGTAGATAAAACATTAGTTCGATCAATATATTAATATAGCTAAAAATTATCAAATAAATTATAATAAACTCAAATATTTACACGTTCGGTGAGACTCGAAACCATGATCTCGAACTTATTTATAAGATTGCAGCCTTCATCACTAGGCTAAGACATTATTGATAAATAGGTAGGGTAGTCTCAATCTCACATTCTTTTTTTATTTTACACGAGCCATTTTTTTATTTTTTTTAATGATTGTAAGCTTTTCGATTAAGGGTGAAAAATAAGTCAAATTATTCGACATTCGATTGAAATCAATTGGTAAAATCTTGTTTGAATTCAATTTATTAAACTTAATGAATCAAGCTTAAGTAAATAATTTTTTTTGTTCGATAAGCTCGCGAGTTCGATTCAATTATAAAAATAATATAATATACTAAAACGATATCAAATTATTCGAGCCGGGCTCGTGTTTGATGCAATTAAAATTCGTTTGAACTGGATTAGATAAATAATTAAATAAAATTCAAGTGCACTTTTGTTTCAAAATTTGATAATAGTTCAAATAAATTTAATTAATAATACATTTGGCTCGACTCGAATCATTTATGGCCGTATTTTTTTATGAACATGAAGGCTTAATATTGGTGTATAATTTTGATTTAGACGTGTGAAGGATTAATTTGGGGAAATGACAACTGTATTTGAAAATGCGTTTGTATATTGACATTTATTATAAGTACCATCATTTAATTATGAGAATATTATAATTGGTTGGGAAATGACTCTCTCATATATGAGGTCCATAAGATGTATGAGTTTTTATTTTATTTTATGATTATTTGTTATACATATTAATGTATAATTGTGTCGATATATTACTCAAATTATTAAAATATAAATTTAATTTTATAATTTTCACTTCTATAAAAAAAATAAAAATAGAATGACTTATAAATAACTACAATAACAAAGAATAATGTTTAACAACCAGCTCATGTGAAACCTTTTCATTATAAACAAACGGTAACGAAATTCAAATTCATGATTTTTTGTTTACAGTCTGGCTCAATATCACGTCAGACAATCGCTTCATCTAAAAATTTAAAGGGTTAGATAGAATTTTTTTTTGAATATTTAGCTTATTTTATATAAAAAGAACAGACCTTCTGCATTCACAAATGATGGGTAGTGGCACCACAACACCAATTATTTATTTATTTTTTTCTTACAAAAGTGATTACACGTCATTTTAACACAAATACACTATTCTTTTGTTGTGTCGATAAATACCTTAAGTTGGTTTTTTTTATTTATTATTTTTTTTAAAAAATCAATCTCTTGATTTAAATATTCTATTTTTATTTATGATATATTTAAAAATATAAAAAATTATTTATTATATATACGTGTATGGACGGCATGCGCCGACGGCTAATATCTTGATAAATAATAAATTGTAGAATACAAATAGCCCGCGGGCCGGAATTTAGATATCTCAAAAAAATAATTAAGTAATTAAAGGAGTTATGATTTGTGAGGCTATATATATATATATAATATACACTCTGAATGAAAGTCTAGAGCTAGCTCCCACGAGCTTTGTTGCTCTAATTAATTAAACGTCGCAATTATATCTTAATTATAATTTTTTTTTCTCTTGTCCAATAATTATCAAAGGACATTTTTGGTCAATTTTTAGGTATAACACTTAATTAGCCAAGATAATTAACTTTTCACGCATAATTTGAAGATTAATTGTCTAATTAATTCTCGATCATAATAGAATTATGTGCGTGCCTTGTCGTAACTAATTACCAAGTTAAATTTCGTGGCAAACACTAATTAAATGGAAAAATTATTTGTTTTAGTCCTATAAATTTGCCTGTTACTAATTTTAGTTCTTTCAATTTATCCATTTTAGTTTTAGTCCGATAACTTTTAAAATTATTTAATTTTAATTATTTGACCCTGTTTCGGACAATATTACCCCTACATAGCTTTTCAAGAGCAACTTTAGTCCATATATATCCATACATTTTGCATTTTGTAGCTAATGCACGTCTAGAATGATATAGGAGTTTAGGTTTATTGAAAAAATATTTATTTATATTATACTTAGAGCATTAGGATGGACTATTAGATTTTATCATCAACTGGGCAAAAGAGTTATAAATCAAGCTAAAGGACCAAATCTAAGCAAAACTGATAGATAAAGGACTAAATTTAATATTGTCAAAGATAAAGGACCAAAATGAATTCAAAGGAAAGTTATAGAACGAAAATTTTCTTTCTTCCAATTAAACGCCTGCGCAACTGCTATTAGTTGTTCACTACGAAAAAATGTCTCAATAGTATGAAAAATATTGATGCTAATTAAGATCAGAGTCGAGGTAGTTGGTAAGTAATATTTTCGTTGCTAATCTACATTATTTAATATATATTTAAAATAATTCATTGCTAAATTTGTTAGCAAGAAAGTTTCCGTTGCTAAATTCATTAGCAAGTGAGTTTCTTGTATTAAATAATCCAGATTAGCAAAAGAGATTTTGACTTACTAATTAGCTCGACACTATTTTTTTTTCCGTTGCTATTGATCCATTTTCTTGTAGCGGACTTTGCAAACAAGATCGAAACATTAATCATAACTAAAAATAATGATAAATATTTTAGTCATAGATAATTAATATTAATTAGCCGTAGTCGAAATTTAAATTTTTACAACAATTTTATTTGATTGATATAAATTAAAGATAATCCATTTATTTTGTAGCGTGGTAAATATTATTAAATATGCGTGTAATAAATCAGTTTCATTTAATTAACTTTCATACATTAAGAAAATTATTAGAGAGTTCACCACGTTATTGAGGTATATAAAGAGTAATTGAAGGAGAATTACCTAACTAGTCATTGAAGTACGTTAGATGCACGTGTAATATTAAAAAAAATATTATATTTATGTAATCAAATAAAAAAAGTAAGATAAATAATTACTGATCAAATGAATTAATTTTAAAATTGTGAATAAAAAATATATTTTTAATTTGATAATTTTGATACTTTGGTATTTTTATTTATTTATTTATTTTTTTAGAATTTTAAAAGAATTATGTAACTTGTTGACATTTCGTAAATTTGATCTTTTTAACTAGATTCGGATTTTGCAAAAATCATCAACATAAATCATGTACATTTCACGTGATTCATTTAATTGGGGCTTTTGTTCTGATTGGTTCACTTTGCCAACATGAATGAAAAAATGAAAAAGAGAATGACGTCACACATGATTATTCCTGCAACTTTTGCAAAATCCAGCACTGAAAGAACTAAAATTGCAAAATGTCAAAAAGTTATAGGATTCTTTTGCAACCCCCTAAAAAAATAAAGGATAAAAATGCCAAAATCGTTAGAGGAACATGATTTATTGGGACAACTTTAGCAAAATCCGGCACCAGAAGAACCAACATTTTATATATAAAAAAATTATAGAATTATTTTGCAACTCTAGAAATTAAAGATAAAAGATAAAAATACCAAAATATCCTTCAAAAAATTACGATCAACAGCCATTATATGGTCATGATAATAACTTTTTATTTTTAATTATAATAATTAATTATGATTAAATATTATATTTATTCTAATGATAGTAGATCGATAATTTTTTGGGCCCAAACTGAATCACAACTATAAATTCAATTAATAAGTTTGAAACTTGTGAATAAAAGTTAGTTCTTACTTTAAAATAAGTTCTTGAAATTAATATTTAAGATTGAATTCATACAAAAGATTGATAATGACAATGTTATAATTGATCTGATAAAAACTAATTAAAATTGTGTTAATAATTTGGAAGTAAATTAGAAAGTCATTATGAACTTATAAGATTTTATCATCTTAGATACATTTTTAATCTTATAATTTCATTTTTAAATTTCTTTTACCAATTACTGAAAAAACAACTTACAAACTTTAAATTATATTACAAAATTTATAAATTCATGTACACATCCTTTAAATTTAAACTAGAAATTCCTGTAAATTTCAATTAGTCCAAGTCTATTTATGACATCGTGTATATGTTGATCCCAATAATAATAATAATAATAATAAGGGATAATAGTATTATCATCTCCTAAAATTTGATGTAACTACACGTAAATTTCATATAGTTTAAAAAATTAATCTCAGACTCCTAACGTATATCTTCACCCTTATTAGAGCATTTTAGTTAGAAAATATTTATTTGACGTACGTCCAATAGGTTAGTAATAAATCAATAGGGAGTAAATATAGATTTTCATTCATTTTTTTTCTAATATCAACAAATTTGATGAATTTTAACTAACAAACGCTCTATTTATTTGTAATTTTTTGAACCTTAGGTAACATACCCCAAATTTTATGAAAATACATATTCCTAATAATAATGATAATAATAATAAAAGTCCTTGAAAAAAATAATTGAAGAGATGGTAGTGGTAGAGTAGGGCAGCATTTGACAACTTATTCTTTAATTAAATCTGGTAATTAATCATTACTGAATGTACAGTATGACGTCAATTTTCCTTCACTTTGGCCCCCCTACTAACCCTACCCCTCTCATCATCCTCCATCATTTAGGTTTAGGGTTCTTGGACCACCGGCTGCCACCCGCAGCCGCTTTCCGCTTTTCTCCGCCGCCCCCGCCCCCCCTCCCCCCGGAGATGATGCTGCTGCTGCTGGTGGGTTTTCTATCTTCAGCAATGATCGTAGTTCCGTCAACTCTTTCTTCAATCTCCGGTTCTCTTCGCTCAATCTTTCGCAGTTTTTCTTCAAGAACTCCCGGTCTACCTCTGTTTGCTTCAGTTTTGTCCTAAATTCATTAAAAATTATACATAAACATACAAGAATATATATATATATATATATTGATACATATAGCCAAAAATTTAAAAAAAAAACAAGAAAGATTAATTAATGTATAATTTTGAGAAAAGGGACTAAATGAAAAAAAAAAAGAAAATAATTACCTTGCTCTTCTGTTTTGAAACCAAACTTCAACTTGTCTAGGTTTGAGATTCAATTTTTCTGCCAGTGTCTGTTTCTGAGCCTGTCTCCATTTTTTCCACACATATTACCAAAATAATTCATAATTATTTCTTTTCTACTATCATCAAAAAATAAGAAGATGAAATATTCATGCAAATTACGACGATATATATATATATATGTGTGTGTGTGTGTGTGTGTGTGTGTGTGTTTTACGTACCGTATTGAGGGTTGTGTGCTGTCTGAAACTGTCTTCAAGCAAGGTGATCTGATCTCTAGTGAGCCTCAATTTTTTCCTGCTAAAATCCTTGGAACAATTGATGGAATCATCGTCCTGATCTTTGCAGGAGAAGCTGCCGTAATTTTTGCATCCTTGTTTTTCATTTTCGTCTCCGATGATTTTCAAACTCGAGCTCGAGTCGTCGTCAGCACTGGTTCCATGATCATCACTAGGGTGAAGCGGGATGGAAAGATCAAGAAAAAACACGCGTTTATTCTTCCGCGAATGATCCCTTTTGGGCGTACATTCGCTCGACCCGAGACCTAACCCGAGCCCGAGTCGAGCTTCATCATTTTCATCATCCATGGTGGCTGGGAGTTTTTGTCAATGAGTTAGGAAGGTCTAGTTTTGAAATTTTTATACTGTTATATATCATAATTAATTGGAGTAATTAAAAAAAAAAAACTACTATAAAGTGATGAAATTAATCACATTTTTAATTATGTATTAATTGTGTGTATATATGTATTATGAATGGGAAGAGAAAAAAGGGCATGCATGCGTTAGGATTATGACTCCTAGGAGGAAACCAAAAAAACTCATGTTTGACTTACTGTAAATTTATTTATTTTAATTACAAAAATTATTGAATTAATAATGGCTTTTAATTTGACCCCATTTTGTCCACAAATTGGTATTAATTTAATTAATGGCAGCATTTGTTGTGTAGTTTTGGTACGACATGAAAATGGGTTAGATTAAAATGCGGAAAGTTATGATGTAAAGTCAGTCAAAATGGTTACTTATTAGTAATTCTCTCAACTTGCAACCCCTCAACCATTAATTCATTTTGTTTTCTTCAAGGGAATTTGCAGCAATATGAAAAGAGGTCTCTCTCTCTCTCTCTCTCTATATATATATATATATATATATCAATATATAGAGTAAATTATGATGATGAATTTTTTTAATTTTGGTATAATCACAAATAATTCGTTGTTGTTTGAAGAATTACTAATACTCACCTGATTTTAACGATCATTTAATAATTAATTCAATCCGCTAGTTTTCATTGGATGTATTTTTGTTGTGAATTAATAAATTATAATTTTATTTAATTTTTTGAAAATTTTTGAATTTTTAGGGACCATGTCACCATTTTTGTTTATTATAATTTTTCAATCTTTTTTTTTTTAAAAAATAGAGTAAGAACAAAGTTGATAATATCATATTTTCATTCAAAAATTACATAATTTTATCAAATATCGACAAATATTTATAATTTTTTAAGAAACGACATGTATTCTGATTATGCCAAATTTAAGAAAAATTCATTGTAATTTTTTATTTGACTTTCCAGTTTAAGATTTGCAGTTCTTCTATTAATGTTAATGTCAGTGGATAAAAGTGTTGATCTTAATGGTGTATTCAAATTTATTCAAGCGTTACAGAAAATAGAAACTATAGGTACATACACATTAATGCAATATAAACTATTTTTTTAGTGTTTATTATTACCAATAAATTATAAAAATAATGAAAATTAGGTGAAAAATGATGAAATGCTATTAAAAGTGTCAGGTTATATACTTTTTTTTTTCTGGATTTGTTTCGAAATAGGGTAAATTACATCTAGACCCTCACTATAAAACAAAATGGTTTAACAGCTGCAGAAAAAAAAAATTGATGTTAAAATCAGCGTAGAACTAATTAGTAAGTAAATTTTTTTTTTGGTAATCTATATTATTTATATATATTTTAAAGGAAAAAATATTTTTTTAGTCCGTTAAGTATGCCCAATTTTAGTTTTAGTCCTATAAGTATGCCCATTTTTTATTAACTCCAATAACTTACAAAATTGATTAGTTTTAATCCTCTGGTCGATTGAATTTATAATTTGCGCCGGAAAAGTGAAATAGCATGACACTTAGATGCGTTTTTGTTGATTTATAATCCTATGTGGCTAAAATTATGATGTGGAAGACAAGTTTGCCATCTTTTGTGCAAGTTTGGAGGGAAGAAAAGTAATCTTTCTTCCCTCCAAAAGATGGCCAACTTATCTTTCACATCATAATTTTAGCCACATAGGATTATAAATCAACAAAAACGCATCTAGGTGTTATGCCATGTCACTTTTCTGGCGCAAATTATAAATCCAATCGATCGGAGGACTAAAACTAATCAATTTTGCAAGTTACTGGAGTTCATAAAAAATGGGCATACTTATAGGGCTAAAACTAAAATTGGGCATACTTAACGGACTAAAAAATATTTTTTCCTATTTTAAATATTTCATTGGTAAGTAAATTTTCGTTGCTAAATTTATTAACAAGTAAATACTTTATATTAAATAATATAGGTTACTAATAAATTTTTTTTTACTTGCTAATTAGTTCGATGCTAATTTTTTTCTTGTTATTGTGGGATTTTCTTGTAGTGCATCTTAAGGTTGTCATTCTAAAACTACAATTATCCCACTTAATTAAGATTTGTCGTCCAATCTTATATATAATCTTATTCATTAGGGTTCCGATTGATGATCGATCACGTCTCCAACGCAATCCCCAGCGATGATCGTCCGGTAATTAAAATGAGAGATGAGACTAAATTAATAGAGAGATATTATAAACATACATACAAGAATGAATTGAAAAAAAAAAAAATTGAACTGATATAGATATCAAGAGCCGCGCATTGGGGTCGGAAATGACTCCATCATGGCTGACGATGACAGCTTGAACGAGAGTGAACTAACGGAAAAAAAATTGAACTGATATAGATATCAAGAGCCACGCATTGGGGTCGGAAATGACTCCATCATGGCTGACGATGACAGCTTGAACGAGAGTGAACTAACGGGCAGAGGGAGGAGAAAAGAGAATGAGGATTTGTTTGTAATAGAACTACTCAATACCAGTCTCATAATCTATGTGATCAGAAAGCTAATTCTTGATATTTTCACTAATTAGGGTTTTCGCCTGAGCTTGAATTGATTAATTAATTAAGCTCAAACTCGACTCATAATTGCACTATATATATCTAATTAATTAATTAACGGAAAGATTACATTTTTGTCTATAATTAGGTTGCTAGCATTTTTGGTCCTATAACTTACTTCATTTACACATTTAGTTCTTCTTTTGACCGATTCAGTCCTGAACATCTCATATATGGTCCATTTTTAACAATTTTAGCCCCGTGTTGAAAATTTTAGTCCTCTTCCCACTGTAATCAATCTCGTTTTGGTCCTGTAACCATGAGTCGTTAGGACAAAAATTATCAATACAGAACTAAATTTGTCCTAAAAGGACCAAATATAAGATGGTCGAGACTAAATTTATAAAAAAAGGACTAAATGTATATATAAAGCGTAAACTACAGGATCAAAAGTGCTAATGACTTAAATTACAGAACTAAAAATATAATTTTACCTTAATTAAATGTGCGAAATTGAACCATGCTAAAATTAAAGTAAGATAATCATCTCATTGATCTCAATTCTCAAATACAATTAAGTAGAGTTGAATATAGGTTTCACTGAGAATCCTTAACATAAGGGCATCAACAGTTCGTATCTACTTTTACTCTAAATCCACAACTTTGTGATATCCTAATTCTGGCATGTATCTTCTGCCCTTCCCTCCACGGCAGACCTAAATTAATTAAGGCGCCACCAAATTCATCCATTCATTTTTCGTCTCATAATTAATTTTAATTCTATACATTTTTAGTTTTATTGCTTATTGAATTCTTTAAAATTCTCATTTTCAATCTTTCTACCAACTTTCAGCAGAATGATCCAAAAAATCACATGCAAGTTACGTGGTTGTTTTCTATCCATTTTGAAAAGATAACGACCACGTGACTTGCACATCGAATTGGAAATATTTAGCCACGGGGCTTTCAGCCACAGACTGCAACGACGGATTTTTCCATCGATGATTCATTCTAAAGATGGAAATCATAGTTTCAGAGACGAAAATTTCCGTCTCTGATACCCTATTTTCTTGTAGTGTGCATGATTTTTCCGTCAATTTCCTTAAGAAAGTTTGGAAGGAGACTAATAATGCAACTTTGCACAAGTCATGAAATTATTTTCAAAAAATTCATGGGATTGGAAATGTATATATTGCCATTCATTTAAATATCATTGTAACAAAAACAAATTTTAGCTATAAAAAAAGTAATATAAATGTTAAAGTTATTGCAGGTGATATGTATTAAGTTATTATCTTTATTTTATCATTATAATATCTTTTCAATAGGTTTAATGCGACAACATTTGTACAAATTAAAGTTATTATTAGGGGAAAAATATTAGTGATAAAAGATTGCACATAAAATAATCACTAATGATGTGGGACTAATCTTTTATCAAGACCTGATTCATCATTGAGCTCAACTTCTTGATAGGTCCAAATTAATTTGCACCATTTTAACCGATCAAACTTTAATATGTGTCGACTCTTCGTGATCATTCATTATTGTCAGATCACGTGAATTTGTATAATTAGAGAAATTTATAAATATATGTCCTCCACCTACAATATTTTTCCGTTATAAACTATCTAACTTAGGCATCGGAGAGTTGCACTCGAGACATTTTTGTTCTGTAGGTCTTCATTCGGGAGAAATTTGGGTGTAATTGAACCGTTTAGGAAGTATATTTTATATTTGTGACATAAATAAACTCCAAGCGAAAAATAGTAACAACAACTGTAAGGGTAAATTACATTTTATTTACCCCTATATATAACCAGTTATTTGCTTTTGGTTCCTAATATTCACATTGCACAATTTTGGTTCTTAAACTTTATAAATTTTTACAGATTTGATCCTTCAATTAAAGTAGGTAATCTGGACAACCGTATTTACATAGCCTGACTGTGTAACACACTAAAAACGAGAGCAAATTTACACTGCCAAGCCGTGTTCTACATGAACACGATGGGTAAATTACATTTTTCGTCTCATAAATGGATTTGTTTCCAATTTTGATCCTATATTCATGTCAATTCGTACATTGAGTTCCATATGTGGGTTTTTTTTTTTTTTTTTCAATTTGAAGACCATTTAGGGATTTTCGTCCAATTGATAAGGACATTCGCTCTCTCCGTTAGTCAGTACAATCAAAATAAGGGTAAATTATATTTTGGTCCCATAAGTGGACCTGTTTTCAATTTTGGTCCCACACGTAAATGTGCGAATTGACTTGAGTGTGGGACCAAAATTAGAAACAGATCCACTTATGGGACAAAAAATGTAATTTACCGTGAATGCACACGAATGCACTCTATTTGACCCAAAAAATTGGCGTAAAATTTGTATTGTCGGTAAATCGTACGTCACTATAGATGTATTATTAATTACGTGGACTGACAACCTTATGAAAAAAAAAAAAAATTGACTGATGATTATACTAGCTAGAACGAAAATCAAAATTATTATCACTTAATATATATCTTTAATAATAATTTTATAATTATTAGTCGATATTTTATCACTATTATTATTGCTTTTTGTTTCAGTATTAGGATTTGAATTATATATATTTAATTATAGGATCTCAATTAAGTAATTAGCAGCATATTAGTTGAAATAATTATGAGCCGTCAGTCGCAAAATTTAATGATAACCCTTTTTCTCCTTGAACTCAAATTGGCAGACGGAAATTAAAAAGAAAATGCATTGGAAAATATAATTAAAGTGGTGGGCAATAGATGCAGCACACTATTTGTATATAATAAGTTTAAAAAGGACGATTATATTGTTAATAATATGTAAACCCTAATTAATGCAATTAATTAATTGAGATTTTTGCGACAGCCAAAAGATTTGACTCTTTCTAATATAGATTAATTATATGTAATCGTCGTTTCTCCCAAGGAAAGTAATTAAATTAATTGCAAGCAAATAGTTATAAAACAATGTGTGAAATGATTACAACATTTTAGGTTGTTCTAGAAAATATATTTAATCATATTTGTTTTTATTATTTGATTGTTACTTTACATGTAAAATTAACTGCCTAGCTATGTGGCTTATTTATAACATTATTGGGAAAAATACAAGCAGTTCTTGTGATATCGTAAATGAGCAAATTACCCTTTATGAAAAAATAAATAGCGATTTACCTCCCTTTATTTTTTAAAATACAACAATTTACCCCCCTATAATTTTTAAAAGGGAAAAGTATTATTTTATTTCGTTAAGTATGCTTAATTTTAATTTTAGTCCGATAACTATGTCTATTTTTGTTTAGGTCCAGTAACTTACGAAATTGCTTACTTTTAGTCATCTGGCAGATTTTTGGACAATTTAACCCCTATGAGTGCATATGAACTAAAATTGCATTTCAAAAGTTACATAGGGGTAAAATTGTCCGAAAATCTGCCAGAGAACTAAAAGTAAGCAATTTCGTAAGTTACTGGACCTAAACAAATATGAGCATAGTTATCGGACTCAAATTAAAATTAGACATACTTAGCGGACTAAAATGATACTTTTCCCTTTTTAAAATGAAGCAATTTACCTCCTTATTGCTTTACCTCCTGTATAATGAGGTAAATTGCTTCATTTTAAAAGTATTGGGGGTAAATTGCTATATTTTTTTCAGAGAAGGTAATGTGTTTATTTTCAATATCTCAAGAGGTAAATTACTATTCACCCTAACATTATTATTGAAAAAAAAAAAGAAAACAAAAAAGCAAGTTTACGTACCTAAAAAATGTGCAGATTTTGCAAAAATACCGTGAGTCGACGACTAATGGTTTTTTCATTTTTTTTAAATGACGACTCATGGAATTTTTTTTATTATTGTTTATTGTTAATGACAATTTTTATGTAATTATTAGCCATCATGATCCGTTGTTCTTATGCGCGTTGATGATGGTAATTCTGGAAAAGACCAATATATCCTCCGGGTAAGGGTAAAAGTGTCTGCATACTCTGAAGGTATTTGACCAAGAGTCAATCCCTTGGGGGGTTACATATTTAGAGCATACTTAATGCCTATAAATGGGGACACTTAGCACCATTTATGGGGTGTGCAGGGAGATAAAAGGAAAAAATCTGAAGGGAAAGGTAAGTTTTTATTGGTTTTTTTAAAATTGAATGCTTTCCGGAAAAAAAGGGTGATCACTTTGAGATGAGAACTGACTTGAGCGTCGGAGCATCTTCGCCGGGACACATCCCGGCTAAGTAATGTTTGTTTCTTGTTTGCAGAGTACTGTTGAGTACGTAGGCAAGGCTGCTAATTAGCTTGGGAAGAAGCTGAGTTTTCAAGTCGGATCATTTTGGCGCCGTCTGTGGGAACGTTAATTGACGGAAAGACGTTCTAAGGAGCATATGCCGGAAATGGAGACTCCGGCGGAGGATCGAGAACCAATTGTGCATTTGTCACGACGAGACATGGAAACTCCAGTGAATGATCGGGAATTAACGGTACATTTAACGCGGCGAGAATTGCAGCAGATGATGGAAGAGGCAGGAAGAAATGCCCTTGTAGCGTATGAAAGAAGAACAACTACTCCACTTGAAAAAGAAGTAGCGGGAAAAAGGTTGTTCCAGGAAGGGGATGAAGGACGCGATCTCGAGGGAATGAGTAAACAAGGGGCGAATAAGAAAGGTCATCCTCCCTCTGAGGTCGGGTCAAGTAGCAAAGCTCTAAGTCGTCCAAGGGGACCCGCAATCTCGCGAGCAGAGGTAGATAACATTAGTAAACAGATAGCTTTGCTGGGAAAGCAAATTGATGAACTTAAAAAGAGAGGGGAGATAGTAGCACATAATCGGAACTCGCCTTTCGCCAATCGGATACTTATCGAAACAGTAAATCCAAGTTTTAGGTTGCCAGATCTCCCAAGATATGATGGAACACGGGATCCACAAGAACATATAGCCGCTTTCGACATGGTAATGAATTTATACGGACAGGCAAGTTCCATAGTTGCTAAGTTATTTGTCACTACATTGACAGGGAAGACTCAAGAATGGTTTACGAATTTGCCACCTGGCAGCATAGAGTCATACGAGCAATTGTGCAGAAATTCGCGTTCCATTTTGCAAGCAAAAGAAAGCAAAAGAGATCGTCCACGCATTTATTTACTATCCGACAAGGGGAGAATGAAAGTTTAAAAAATTTTATGGGACGTTTTATTAACGAAACATTAGAGGTGCAGGATCTTAGGATAGACATGATGACTAGTATCCTTATCCATGGGTTGAAGAAAGGAGTTTTCACATCGGCCTTAGCACGGGATCCGCCAATAGATACAGAGCAGTTGATGGCGATGGCGCAAAAGTACATTGATGAAGAGGAGATGAACGCAATGAAGGATGAGGAATGGAGAGTTACATCAGAACGAGCGAGAGATGGAAGATTCATTAGAGATCGGGATATGCGACCTAAAAAGGAGAAAGAAAGGGAACCACCTTACCAGCCGAAATACAGTAAGTATACTCCTTTAAATATGACCCGGGCTAAAGCTCTCATGTTGGTGGAAAGAGATAATGTGTTGATATGGCCGAAGCACACAAAGACTACTCCAGCTAAAAGATTTTCGAACAAATACTGTCGGTTCCACCGAGAAAGAGGACATGATACAGAGGAGTGCTACCAATTGAAAGACGAAATAGAGCGATTGGTGCGACAAGGGTATTTCAGGAGACAGAATCCCCATAATTTCGAAGAAAGGAGACGGGATCGAAGAGGCAGGTCGAGAAGACGGGGGAACCAGATAGTGGCAGAGAACGCGCCTGTGAAAGGCATCATCCATACTATCGCAGGGGGATCAGAGGGATGGTCGAGAAGAGCTAGAAGGAGATTTGAGAGAGAGACTAGGTTGGAACGACGTAAACAAGGGGTGAATATGACGAGCAACCCCGAGATCGTGTTTGGAGATCAAGATGCAGGTACCAGGGTCGTGACAGATAATGATCCGATGGTGATAAGAATGGACATAGCAAATTTCACAGTCCATAAGGTTTTGGTAGATAACGGGAGTTCGACAGATATAATTTTCAAAGAAGTATTGAATAAGATGGGGCTTGATAATATAAGGATGGAACCAGTGAGTACTCCATTGGTTGGGTTCGGAGGAGGCGAGGTCGCATCACTTGGGACAGTGGATTTACCTGCATCCTTGGGAGAAGAGCCGAAGCGTAAAACGTTGATGGTAAAATTTTTAGTTGTTGATATGCCTTTTGCTTATAATGTTATCCTGGGGAGACCTGGGCTTAATTCTTTCAGGGCAGTGGTATCAACATATCATCTCAAAATGAAGTTCCCTACTCAATCCGGAGTAGGGGAGGTCGTGTGCGACCAGATTGAAGTTCAAAGGTGTAGAGTGAGAAAAACGAAAAGAGGAAACTTCATGGCGTAAAGAAAGAAGAGTGGCAGACATTGAAAGCTGGGAGGTTAGAACCCGTTGGCCATAAAGAGGTGGAGTTGATACAAGGAGATCCGACAAAGACCACCAAGATAGGGACTAACTTGGGGCAGTTCGAGGGGATCATGATTACCTTCTTAAGAAGTAATGTTGATATGTTCGCATGGGATCCGTCAGATTTTCGGGGTATAAACCCGGAGGTGATAGTACACAGGCTAAATGTGGATCCTTCCATGCGACCTGTCCAACAGAAGAAGCGAACCTTCGGAGGAGAGAAAAATGCAATCATTGAGGGAGAGGTAAACAAATTGCTTAGAGCAGGTTATGTATCCGAGGTGCAGTACACGGATTGGTTAGCTAATGTGGTGGTGGTACCTAAACCGGGTGGTAAATGGAGAATGTGTACAGATTTTACAGATCTCAATAAGGCGTGCCCAAAAGACCCGTACCCATTGCCGAGTATCGATGTCCTAGTGGACTCAACATCTGGATATAAGATATTTTCCATGATGGACGCGTATCAGGGGTATCATCAAATTTATATGGCAACGGAAGATTGAATAAAGACCTCCTTTGTGACTGATCGTGGTATTTTTTGTTATAATGTTATGCCTTTTGGATTGAAAAATGCAGGGGCAACGTATCAAAGGTTGATGAACAAGATGTTTGCTCAACAAATCGGGCAAACCATGGAGGTGTATGTGGACGACATGCTGGTTAAAAGTCATAAACCGGATGAACATTTGGAGCATTTGAAGATAGCTTTTGCGATCATGAGAGAACATGGGATGAAACTCAATCCCAGCAAATGTACATTCGGTGTCGCTGGAGGCAAATTTTTAGGCTATATGGTCATCGAAAGAGGAATAGAAGCAAACCCAGAGAAGATAGAGGCCATATTGAATCTGAAGTCACCCACATCCATCAAAGAGGTTCAGAAGTTAACAGGTAGAATCGCCTCTCTTAATCGCTTTATTTCTAGATCTGCAGATCGCAATTTACATTTCTTTAAAATATTGAGAAAAGTGAAAGGATTTGATTGGACCGAGGAATGCGAGCAAGCTTTTCAGGAGTTAAAAACTTATTTGAGGTCGTCGCCTCTTTTGGCAAATCCCAGAGAAGGGGATATATTATATCTTTATCTAGCTATTTCTGATGATGCTGTTAGCTCGGTATTGATAAAAGAAAAGGGAAAGATCCAGAACCCAGTGTACTATGTGAGTAAGATGTTGCAAGGAGCGAAAACCAGATATGCTGAGATAGAAAAACTGGCGTTGGCTGTGGTGGTGACAGCTAGGAAGCTAAGGCCATATTTTCAATCGCACCGAATAATGGTAAGGACGAATCATCCCCTCAGAAACATTCTTACCCGGCCAGAGGCTTCAGGTAGAATGATAAAGTGGGCAGTTGAATTGGGGGAGTTCGACATCACCTATCAGAGTCGAACAGCAGAGAAAGCTCAGATTTTGGCCGATTTCATGGTAGAGATATCCAGTGTTCCAAAGGATCTAGAAATATGGATGTTACACGTGGATGGATCCTCCAATGCGAACAATGGAGGAGCAGGGATACTGATCGAGGGAACAGGAGGTATGGAGATTGAGGTCGCTGTTCGACTATCTTTTCCTATTACAAATAATAAAGCCGAGTACGAAGCCTTACTCTTGGGTCTAGAACTAGCATTGGAAGCTGGAGCGCAGATCCTTGAGGTTTACACAGATTCGCAGTTAGTCGCTATGCAGATCGAGGGAATATATGAAACCAAAGAGAAGTCTATGACAGAATATTTGAAGAGAGCAAAGGAATGGATGCAGAAATTCTCCAAATGCACTGTCCAACAAATTCCAAGGAGTGAGAATGAAAGAGCCGATGCCTTATCAAAGTTAGGGGCTACGTTAGTAGGTATAAAGGACAGAAAAATCACAGTGATGGTAAAGGAACGATCAGCGATCTCAGAAGGGCTAGAAACCAATGTGGTAACTTCAAGGTGTCTGTGGATAGAAGATATTGCAACATACCTTAGAGAGGGGATTTTACCTGCTGATGCTGGGCATGCTAGACGCATCAAGTTTAAAGCTCCAACATTTGCGCTAGTAGGGGCTCAGTTGTATAAATGAACGGTAGAAGGACCTCTCCTCAAATGCTTAGATGACTCACAAGCCAGGTATGTTCTACAAGAAATTCATGAAGGAAGCTGTGGAAATCATTCGGGGGCTAGATCCTTAGCTCAGAAGGTAACCCGACAGGGATATTTTTGGCCTACGTTGATGAAGGATTGCAAGGAGTTTGTACGAAGGTGTGAGAAATGTCAGAAATTTGCCTCACAAATTCACACGCATGCAGTGCCAATGACCCATGTTTCAATTACATGTCCATTCGACCAGTGGGGTATAGACATAATGGGACCTTTCCCTCCAGCTCGAGCTCAAAAGAAGTTTGTCATAGTAGCGGTGGAATATTTTTCTAAATGGGTGGAGGCAGAAGCTGTTTCAAAAATCACGGAAAGGGAAACAATAAATTTTATATGGAAAAACATAGTCTGCAGGTTTGGAATACCTAGGGTGTTGATATCTGATAATGGGACACAATTTCAAGGAAGAAAGATAACTGCGTGGTTGCAAGAACTGAAGATACATCAAAACTTTACGGCAGTAGGACATCCCCAATCGAATGGTCAAATGGAGGTCACGAACAGAACTATATTGCAGCACTTGAAAGCCAGGTTGAGTTCGAAGAGGAATGGAGTGATGAACTCCTAGGAGTGTTATGGGCTTATAGGACAACTCCTCGAACTTCAACAGGTGAAACTCCCTTTTCTTTAGTTTATGGTTCTAAAGCTGTAATTCCTGCAGAAATAGGAGAAGAATCGCAAAGGAGTGTAAGCTTCGACCCAGAGAGGAATGGAGAACAACGAGCATTCGACCTGGACATAGTAGAAGAGAAAAGAGATGCGGCGCGAGTAAGGATGTTGCACCATAAAAGTCTGATGCTGAGGGGTCACAATAAAAATTTAAAACCCAGATCGTTGCAGGTTGGGGACCTGGTATTAAGAAAGATGGAGATTTCGAAGCATGTGGGGAAGCTCGATCCCAACTGGGAAGGGCCTTTCAAAGTTGTTGAGATCATCGGAAAAGGGACATACAAGTTGCAAGATGTTCAAGGTAATGAAGTACCTCGACCGTGGAACATACAGAATCTTAAAAGATTCTATGTTTAGAATATCCTGAAATGGATGCCTGAGAAAGGCTATTTAACTAAAGGGTGTCAGCTCTGAGTTAGAATAATCTGTGAAAGATTACGAACACATACTCTGTAAAAGACCGATGTATCTTGTAACCTGTGAAAGGTTAGAATATGGCCTGGAAAAGGCTAAATAATGTTCTTTTCTTTGCTTGTGAAATTCAAGAAATAGTTCTTCTATAATTTGTACGAGTAAAACAAATTAAAAAGGTAGATTGAATCTGTGAAAGATCAAATTATCACGATCAAAGGAAGGGATGTTATATAACAGAAGATTCCAAGGGTTTGAATTACATATTTTCTATCTCACTTAACAGAACAGAAAATTCATCATTCTCCGTAACGGGGGAGTCATCTTCATCTGGTAGAGGTTGAAGGTTGGCATCGAGGCAAGGATTGAGGCGAGAAACATCAAAGCCCGGAGCAAAGCCGTGGAGAAGAGTCGCTTGAGACTTACATCGATCAAATTCTTGCATCAAATAATCGGCTGCTTTAATTTCCACGGCAGTGTCAAAGGTGGATGTTTTCAGAAAATCCCGGACACCGCTAAGGCGAGCCTCACGAATTTGTTGTGTGAATTCTTCGGATTTTAGGAAGGACTCACGACCTTCAATGGCTCTCGCAATCTTTCCCGCCGCATGGCCAGCTTCAAAACCTCTCTTTTCCCCGATGGCAGCTGCTTTTTTTGCTTCGGAAGCCATTTGAGTCTCTAACTCTTTAATGCGGGCTTCCATCAACGACCTCGACCGCAGCCATTCTTCTTCTTTGGAGTGGAAGGTTGAAATTTGAGCTCTCAATTCTCGATTAGCGCGGTCAGCTCGGAGATGGTTTTGACGAAAACCAGCACATTTTAGAGTTAAGCCTCGAATAAAGTTCGCCGTCTAGCAATAAAACACGAGAGTTAGAGAAACGGCAGAGGATAGAGAAGGGAGCCAGAAAAAAAAAAGATACCTGAACTAAGGAATGGGCACAGTGCTCTTCCATTCTGGTGAAGGGGGTATGTAAAAGAGCAGCTTGGTCGATGGGGAGGCAGCTCGCATCATACAATTCCCAAGAATCTTGACCTGACCGGGTTTTAAAGACAGAACTTCGAGGAGAGATCTGCCAATCGGGAACCCATTTTTCACCTTCCAATTGAGCTCGGGGATGGTCTGGACCACGTAGGTCTAACCGGGCAGTCCTCCAACATTCTGTGATACTCCGCAGCATGGTCATATCCCTTTCTTCCTCTAGCCTAATCTCTTCAGAGGGTAATCCCCCTTCGCCAGATTGAGACCGTGATCTGATCGAGTTGGGACGAAGGGGAGACTTACCACGGGATTTCCGTTTTCTTGATGTTTCAGCAAGGTCCTCAACAGGTAAGAGGTGATCTTGCGACCTTACACTGATAGAAGGAATTACGGAGGCAGGCTGACGAAAACCCCTTGATTGTGTCTCTTCACTACCAACTTCGATAGGAGTAGGCCCCGGGGCTGGCGGAACATCTGCGTCGGGGGTCGAAGAACCCACAGGGGTAGGATGAGAAGAGGTCTCCGGTGCAGTACTTCGAGCACGAGCACGAGCTTCGAATTGGGCTCGAAGTCAACGATTAAGACGAGCTTGACTCACCATACTCACTGCAAATAGAAAAAGGGACCAGTTAGAGATAGAAAAGATTGGTATACCAGACAGAATAAAATCTGGGAAATTGTATCACCTAAGGAACCCTCCACCTGGAGGGGAGCAGGTGTTAAGTGAGCAAGCCAGAGGATTTCTTCTACTAAAAGCTTCTTCGGATTATACCGATAGGTGGTAATGCTGCTTATTTGATCCCCATCTAAGCCCTCACCTTCGATCACAGGGGTCGGTTTATCTACCTTCCAATCAAGGGAAAAGGGCCACTCGCGACCGGTAGGAGTTTTGACAAAAATGAATTTAGTCTTCCAAGGGCCAACATTGGAAGCAAGGGGATCAAGGAACCTACACTCCTTGCGAGAGGTTAGGTAGAAAAAACCAGCATCCCCAGACCTTGCGGAAGTCGTAAAGGAGTACAATGACCAAAAATTTTCAAAACTTGGCTCAAACCTATGTACTCGCATGACGATGACGAAAAGGATAATATGCCGAATCGAATTGGGGGACAATTGCATAGGGCATATATTCAGACGACGTAAAATATGGGCTACACAAGGAGCTAAAGGAAAACGCAACCCAGCTTCAAAATGCTGTAAGGAAAAAGAACAAAAGCCCGGAGGAGGCTGGTGCATACGGTCAGTAGGTCGGGGGATAATTATTTCATAGTTAGAAGGGATAAAAAAATTTTCCCTTATATTTTGGACCTGTAACCTCACAGTACTAGATATCTCCATCCAGGGGTTTCGCTGCAATGTAGAGGGGGAATACTCGGGTGCAGGAGCTTCGTTAGAATTAGATCTAGTCAGAGGAGTAGGGGGGCGAGATCTACGTCTAGAAGGCACTAAGTCTCTAAGGAGTATATTAGATGGAGTAGAGGAAGAGACAGCAGCAGAATTAGATCCTATGTCAGAAGTGTTAGGAGAAGACATAGTACCTGTCAATGGAGAGGAAGATCGAAAGCTGATGAGGAAAGTCGACGAAGAAGGCACGGGAAGAAAGCAACTGGAGATTGAATTCTTCAGAACAGCAACGTTCGGGAGCAGGGGAGAAGGAAGGAGCAATTTGAAATGAATTTGTATATATATTGCGAGGAAGGCGGTTTCAAATTCGACCGTTGTCCAACCAACAAGCGACATCTGTATTGTAAAAAAGGTATAAATTGCAGAAGGGGCCGATGAGCGACACGTGTAAGCTCGAAAACACTCCGAGATCATCAGCCCAACAGTCGGACGAGACTTTTCGACTTCTAGGGTGATGTCACTCGAAAAGTGGGGGAGTAATGATGATGGTAATTCTGGAAAAGACCAATATATCCTCCGGGTAAGGGTAAAAGTGTCTGCATACTCTGAAGGTATTTGACCAAGAGTCAATCCCTTGGGGGGTTACATATTTAGAGCATACTTAATGCCTATAAATGGGGACACTTAGCACCATTTATGGGGTGTGGACAGTGAACATGGGGACGTGAATAAACCTGCCAATATGGCGGGGTAGATGGGGGGGAAAGGTAAGTTATTATTTGGTTTTTTAACATTGAATGCTATCCGGAAAAAAAAGGGTGATCACTTTGAGATGAGAACTGACTTGAGCGTCGGAGCATCTTCGCCGGGACACATCCCGGCTAAGTAATGTTCGTTTCTTGTTTGCAGAGTACTGTTGAGTACGTAGGCAAGGCTGCTAATTAGCTTGGGAAGAAGCTGAGTTTTCAAGTCGGATCACGCGTATAATAAATTTAAAATATATCATGAATTATATATATATATATATATAAATCAACATATCAAATTTTCCAAAAAAAAAAAAAAGAAAGAAAGAAAGAAAGCAACAAAAAGAAAAATTAAACAAAAAAAATCAACTTAGGGGTACTATCGACGTAATAATAAATTTGATGTTGCAGTGTAATAATCGTCGTTTGTGAGAGAATTTTATTTTATATATATATTAATATAGATTTATCTTACTAAACTTATAAAAAATTTACTATAATGACAAAATAAGACATTTTATTCGAATTAATACTTTTATTTTAATATTTTTATTATCTTAAATTTTTTATTGTTAATAATATCTTTGTCATATATATTGATAAATTTCAATGCTTTTTATTGCTTTATAAGATATATCCAACTACTAAAGTTAAGCTCTAACTAATTACTAGATAAATAATCTGATAAATGTTATATTTGGTCCTTTAAGTTTTTGTTTAAAATTACTTTAGTCCCTCAAGTTCATTTCTTGACTTTATCATCCTTAAACTTTAATTTTAATCTTAATTTGGTCGCTCTGATAATTTTTCAATCAAAGAAATGACCGGAGTTTGACTTTTTGAAGGGAAAATTGATCAATTTAAGTTTGATTTAATCACTTTAGTTTCTTAAGTTTATAAAATTATCAAATTAGTCATTTTTCAGAAAGAAAACTATTTTTCTATATTTTTATATGGTGAATATGATGTAATTATCTTATATGAAAAATAAAATTTTTGAACTCTTCTTAGCATAATATTAACATATTACTTAACTTAAAACAAAATAGTCTTTTTTTATTATTTTCAAAAGTAACAAAAAAATTAAAATTATAAATAAATTTTATAAAATTCGTCTAATCTAAAAATATAATAAATTTTTAGACTTATCTTTAGCTCTTGAAATAAAAAATTACTGACTTAATTTTTTTTTAATTATATATTCATATTAGATAAATTTGATAAAATTTATTCATAATTTTGATTTTTTTTAACTACTAAAAGAAAAAAGACTGTTTATTTTAAGTGAAGTACTATATTATTATTATATTCACAAAAGTTCGAAGTAGTTTTCATTATTCACATAAGATAATTACAACATATATATCAGGATAAAAGATATAAAAAAGTTATTTTTTTATTGTGTAGGAAAGGATTAATTTGATAATTTTATAAATTTAAGGACTAAAGTGATAAAATTAAATTTATTGACCATTTTACCCTCCAAAGAGTCAAAATCCAGCCACATTTTCGTTGAAAAATGATCAGATAGACCAAATTGAGACAAAAATTAAAATGTTAAAGTCAAAAAATAAACTTGAGGAATTAAAATGATTATAATTGAAAACTTAAAGGGACCGGATATAATATTTTTCCTAAATAATAATTCAAGCTCAGCTATTCCAAAATTTTAGTTATATTAAAGATATTCTAAATTTAATAAAATTTGAATAAAACTATTAGAGAACTAAAATTAATCACATAGTACGTCCATTAGGCCTGTTAAAGGGCCAAGCCCAAATCCAAAAAGGATCCAAACAAATTAAGTTAAGACTTATATACTATCCAATTCATTTTTACACCACTCAAGACCCAACCGCACCCAATGTTTGGGTCCAATAAGACCTAGACCCATTATATTGGACCCAAACCAATTTTTTCTTTCTTTTTTTTGTAAATTATATTAATTATATTAAATATATTAATTTTTTTATTTTTTTTATTTTATCAATATTTTATAGGGGTGTTCAACTCTCCTCGTATCCTAATTCCCATCGTATCCATGAATTCCCCAACTCCACCGCCGTGATACTCCCCATTACCACCATCATCCGTGTCGCCATCCTCCATTTCATCATCAATTGCGGGGGCATGGTTAGTTTTAGGAGTTTGAGTGTGTGTAGAAGGTGTAGTATGTGAGAGAGAAGAGAGAAAATTTTGAGAATCCATTGTATTAGAAATCTTCATCGGTTAGAGTCTTATCCTACTCATTGACACTCCTAACCTTCCATTAACAAAATGACGAGTATTGCCTATATTTTTATGTATAAGTAATGAATAATATACTTAATTTACTCTACTTAAAAAAAATATACTTAATTTACTCTAAAGAAACTATAACAATATATATTATTAACATAATATATTAAAACCTTTACAAAAAACATAATATATTAAAAAGTAATATCATGAAAAACTAAATATAATATGACAGAATGCTCCAAAGATTTATTGGTATGACTTGATTCTAATTATTAATGGGGAGATCCCAAAACTTACCACCATGGTCGATAACATGTGAATTGTCGACTGTACTTTTCACAAGTACGAATTCACCCTTGATGATTAATTAATTGTATTGTTAAGTTTTTATTCATACATATTTAAAGTTAATTTATTATATTGATTTTTGATTGATTTTCAATTATATCTTTATTTTTTATTCATTTAAACAAATATAACCATAATTTGAAAAATATATATGCATCGAACGTACTTTAATCGTAAGCTTGTGAATAATCATACGAGGGAATTATGAAGGCGGGTTGAGTCCGAATATAGAAAAACCTATTTGGTCCAAAACTAAAGATCCAAGATAATCGCCCCGGCAATATGTTTTTGGACTTTGTCTTGTGTATGGATATTTGTCAATACTTAGGATTTTATTTGTTGTATGTATTTTACGCTACATGTTTATGAATTGTAATATAGTTATTACCATTTAAGATTCGTTCTTTTATATATGATATATATATATATATGTGTATATATAATTTTAATTTTTTAATTGTAAGAGGTAGCACTTTTGGTACTCTTTAATTTAGAATTTGTAATTAAGGATTATAACTACAAAAAATTAGCACATTTAATTTAAACGTGGCAAAAAAATGTCAAATTCACCAAAAATTAGCACTTTCTTGGCACATGATCTCTTTAATTTGCAAATTTTAAATTTTCAGACAATTTTTCTAACATGACATTTTTGCCCTAGATAGTGACATTTGGACTAAAATGTGCTAATTTATTTGAATTATAGTCCTCAATGCAAATTTAAAATTAAAAATGATTAAAGTGGTACCTCCTATAATTATAAGACTAAAATTCTTTACTTCCTTAAGTTCATCACCAGTAGAGTCAAGACAGAAGTACCACATCAAAAAAATTGATCGAGAATAAAATTTCCAAATTAAAAGGATCATGTGCCAAACATGTTCCAATTTCTAACAAATTTAGCATTTTTCCGACCACAGTGAACTAAATGTGTTAATTGTTTTTATATTATAATTTTAATTGCAAATTCAGAATGAGAGAAGACCAAAAGTGCCACTTTTTATAGTTTTAGGTTAAAAAATATATATATTTTTTCTCTTTATATATTGATGTATAAAAATCATAATACATTTTTGTTATGTATCTGCATGATTGTGTGTTTGTCTGTTGTGTCATATTCCTGTCGGGATGATGGCACTTCTCGTTTCAATCGAAAATCAATAACAAAACATTAAAAAGAGAGAAATTTTTTAGAAGAATTATAACTGAGTTTGAGAAAATTACAAGATAGCAAACTTTTTGTTTTTGGCTAACTAAGAACCAAGAGATTAACTGGTGGAAAGAGACTAAAAATGAAGATGTTGAAGAAATTATTTTTCAAACAAGTTATAGATTCAAATTATTATTATTTTTTAATAAACAGGAAAAATTATACTTAAAGCTTGATGGACTAAGCTGTAGGCCACTAGGGCTCGATGGGGCCTGGCTCCGCCCTTGCCATTAGCCTTCCACTATCTCACGTCTTAATGACTACCCATGATGCGTTTTTGATCGGGAAGCTCTCGTTAGCATGACATCTAAATGCTCCTCAGTGAGGCACCTCATGCCTGTGCACTCCCCAATCCATAATGCCCATGGTCGCGAGGCCCTTAGCTAGTGCACCCTTATATGTTTTTGTGTTCAGCCACGAATAGATAGTTTGCCGTTTTACATTTCGCTCACAATCATCTATCTTTCTGACTCATGCCTCAATAGCAAAGAGTGTCCTCGCTCTGCCTCGCGTTACGGGCCACGCATGCACCCACAACGCCCATCTCATGCTCAATGCTCATTTGGTGTATCACTCGCGTATGCCTTCACCATGTGCGTTTATCATGGCTCGCCGGGTAGGCCATATCATAAGTTTGTGCCTCACTTAATATGCTAAAATCCTGCATTTATCTTACACGACATATCAAACATATCTTCTTATTTTTGGATGTGGCTTCTCAACTTGCTCACAATATAGTGCCACCCCACCATCGCTTATCTTAACTAAGGAACCCAGTGCAGAGCTAGAACTCAAAAACAAAAACACAAGACTAAAGCTAAAGAAAATCCCCTAATACGTAGGGACAAACACTCTCACCATAGAGAGACGTGTACACTTCCTCTTATAAATACGTACGAGTCAAAACGGGGTAATTAATGTAATAAAATATTATTATCGAATTGTAGCTATTAAACGAAAGGTAGTAGTCCATGAGAAAACTAGTAATATGTTTTATATATTTTTTTACTTCCTATGTATGGCCTATGTGAAGCGTACGCTATTGTGCATATAATATTTCTTCAAGTACTAAATGAAGTATTTAAGGAATACATTTTCAAGAAATAGATGTGAATCTCACCGCATATATATAAAAAGGGGAAAAAAAGGCACGAAAAAGATTATTAGCTTTTATGAAACAATGACTACCTTTTATTCAATTTGTTGTAATTCAAGAATAATATTTTATTACATTTACAACCTTTTACCTTTATAAATATTTTATTTAATCCGTACAAGTATGAAAATATTACTAGCATCGAGGAATCTTGACTATATAAAATAAAATTAATGTATTTTCTTTACTGATATTAGCATTATTTTTCTGCCCAAATTTTAATGGATGGACGTCAATTGTAAGAGAATTTTTGGAAGGGTATTAAATGTAATTAACCCTATAGTTTAAACTATATAATATCATTTATTTCTTCATAGTCCGGTGAGCAACCTTTATTTATTTACTAGTTTCTTGTTCCTTCCTATGTGCTGTGTGAAAATATGGCATTTATTAGCTGCAAAGTTTGATTTATATATGCACACAACACAAGTACCACCAACGCCATATTCAACCTTTTCCCTCTCTCACTTCCATGTGATTAGGAACTCTGCTTGTCCTTCACTCCCCAGCTCTTCCCAATATTTTACTTCCTTCCCCCCCTCTCAACTTTCCTCCTATTCCCTCTTCGTTTGCTCTCCCAACTTTCCCTCAAACTCTCAGCTGTCTGAAACGATGATTACTGGAAAGGACATCTACGATGTTCTTGCTGCAATCATCCCACTCTACGTTGCCATGATTCTTGCCTATGGCTCAGTGAGGTGGTGGAAGATTTTCACCCCTGATCAGTGTTCCGGGATCAACCGTTTCGTCGCTGTTTTCGCAGTCCCGTTGCTAGGCTTCCACTTCATTTCCACCAACGACATATACGCCATGAACTACCATTTCTTGGCTGCCGATTCTCTGCAAAAAGTTGTGATTCTTGCAGCCCTTTTCCTCTGGCAGGCTTTCAGCAAGAATGGCAGCTTGGAGTGGATGATCACTCTCTTTTCTCTCTCTACTCTCCCCAACACTCTTGTCATGGGAATCCCACTGCTCAGGGCCATGTATGGGGACTTCTCAGGCAATCTGATGGTGCAAATTGTGGTTATGCAAAGTGTCATTTGGTACACTCTCATGCTGTTCATGTTTGAGTACAGGGGAGCAAAGCTGCTGATTACTGATCAGTTCCCTGAGACTGCTGGCTCCATCACTTCATTCAAGGTGGAGTCTGATGTGATTTCCCTCAATGGCCGGGAGCCGTTGCAGGCCGACGCAGAGATTGGGGATGACGGTAAGCTACACGTTGTAGTTAAGCGGTCGACGTCTGCCTCCATGATATCTTCCTACAACAAGGGCCTGCATTCTAGTGCCATGACTCCAAGGGCGTCCAATTTGACCGGTGTCGAGATTTACTCTGTTCAGTCATCCCGGGAGCCTACTCCACGTGCATCGAGCTTCAATCAGACAGATTTCTACGCCATGTTTGCTAGCAAGGCTGCTAGCCCGAAGCATGGCTACACAAACAGCTTTGGAGGGGACGTATTCTCGTTGCAGTCATCGAAAGGGGCTACTCCAAGAACGTCGAATTTCGATGAGGAAATGATGAAGATGGCCAAGAAGAGGACGGCTCAAGGGAGGAGTATGAGTGGTGAGCTTTTCAATGGAGGGATGCCGCCTTCCTATCCACCTCCGAATCCGATGTTCTCCGGTCCTAGGAGGAAGGAAAGTGGCAGCAGCAACAACAATAGTAGTGCTAATCCAAACAAGGAGCTTCACATGTTTGTTTGGAGTTCTAGTGCTTCTCCTGTCTCTGAGGCAAACATGAGAAACGCTGTCAACAAGGCTGCTTCGGCTGATTTCGCAAACATCGATGCTGCTAAAGCTGTTTTCCAACAAGATCATGCTGCTGCATCAAGAGGTATGCTATGTTACACATATGTTCATTAATTACTTTCTTGCATCATTGTAGCCTGTCTTTCCTTATTACATAGGTCTTGTTTGATCCAACAGAAAACGATAGCCCGGCTAGAAAAACAAACGGAGACAGCAAGGAGATCGAAATCGAGGATGCTGCCAAGTTTCCCCCCAATGCTTCCCCATATTCTTGTCAGAAGAAAATGGATCCAGAGGAAGGAGGAACAATGGACAAAAAGACACAAATGCCCCCTGCAAGTGTTATGACCAGGCTTATACTCATCATGGTCTGGAGGAAACTCATCAGAAATCCCAATACTTATTCAAGTCTTCTAGGCCTAATTTGGTCTCTCATTTCATTCAGGTTTGATCTCCACACATTTTCCTACTCCAAACACAGCAAAAAATCTTCTTACATAGCCTAATTGTCTGAAATATTATTCGTCAACGCGTAGGTGGAACATTCAGATGCCATCAATCGTTAAAGGGTCGATATCGATTTTGTCCGATGCAGGTCTCGGCATGGCCATGTTCAGTCTAGGTACTAATTATTCTTCAAAAAAACATTATTTGTAATAATTTGTGTACAATGTAAGAAAATCTATAGCTTTTCCCTGGCAGGTTTGTTCATGGCTTTGCAGCCAAAGATCATTGCTTGCGGAAAGTCAGTAGCCACATTTTCGATGGCCGTTAGGTTCTTGACAGGGCCTGCTGTCATTGCCGCGACGTCCATCGCCATCGGCCTCCGAGGAGTTCTTCTCCACGTAGCAATAGTTCAGGTCGAATCATCTTAATTCATAATTCAAAATGATCATCGTTTTCACGTACGTTGTAAGTAAAATAAAAATGTGAAACTGAAGGAATATTTCTTTGGCGACAGGCGGCTCTTCCACAGGGAATTGTCCCCTTCGTGTTTGCTAAAGAATACAACGTCCATCCAGACATACTAAGCACTGCGTAAGTCTACCTTTTCACACACATTTACACCTACTAATTAATCTATGCTTACAAGACTCATATACTTTGTATCATACTCTACGCACACACCACATGCATGTAATAATTTATACGTATAGCGTACAATACGACGTAGGATATCTATTTATAATAGAGGATTCAGACTGAATTACTATGTGTATTCTTGCAGGGTTATTTTTGGAATGCTGGTAGCTTTGCCCATTACAATTCTATACTATGTGCTTCTTGGGGTTTAGGTTCTGTTTGGATGATGAATCCAAGAAAGGGATAAAGAAATGAAGATGGATGCATGCATGCATGCAGGAAATTAATTATTTTTCCATTGGAGTCAGTGTACAACTTGGAAATCATATGGTACCTGCATGTGCTACCTCTTGTTCATCTTATTATACACCTTAAATATTTATTCCAATATTCCTTGTCTTTCTTGATAACTAGTTTTATTTATTTTTATTTTTTTTTTAAATTTTTGTTTCTTTGTCTTAGACAGAAATTAATTAGTACAATTTCTAGAGGAATTTGAATACAATTGTAGTGTTTTTTTTAACTTAACTAGTTATGTAACCTTCGATCCGCCATTATTCGACTTTTACTAATTTAATTAATTAATTATTATTATTATTGTTATTCCAGAATTTATTTTATATATTCCGCTCATTACATCACTCATTACATTCAAATATCAAAAGCAGATTATTACATTAACAAATACAGTTCACAAAATTTTATTTAAAAGGGACAAAATAGAAATTATTAATAAAATAGATAGATGCACGTATAAATTAGCGTCGATCTTATTACTTGAATAATCCCTCGAGAAAATTTACTGTCTCCAAAGTGGGATTATGAATCTTAGGGTAAATTACAACAGAGTTTTTTAAAATTTGTCATAATTATAAATATATTTTTATTATATATAAAAAATTATAAATACCTTTTTTAACAGCCCATCGTAGGAGTATTGATAATACGACTGTTAATTCTAAAACAGTATTTGTATTTTTCAAACAATAAAAAATATTTATAATTATGATAATTTTTAAAAAAACTCATTGTAATTTAACCCGAATCTTATTAACTTTATTTAGGTAGACAAAGAAATCTAATTCCTGACGAGATGCAAAACGATACTCGTTGAATTGTTCCTATCTCTCATTTTATATAATTTTTAATTAATGACAAGATCTTGTTACACGGAAGTCAAACAAGTAAAAAAAAAAAAAAAAGGACGAGTTCATGAGTTGGATTTGAATTGATTTAATTCGAATTATTTATATACTTCTGATTCAATTTAATTTAATTTAATTTTCTCGATTTCTTACATCTGACAATGTTTAATCATCAATGACGTTGAACTAAACTTTCATGCATGTGCATGCTTCTGAAATAATTAAATTAAAGTCTGAAATTAATTGTACTTTGGGAAAAGATAATTATAAGCTTGGTGACTTCAAGGCATTCCTTCAGCAAACAATTTAACTTTAAGGGATAATTGCACATCTCTCCCATGAAATTTGGTGTAATTGCATGTGAATCCCTTGTAGTTTGAAAAATTACATTTAGCACTCATAAAATTTGCTTTCGTCTAACAATAAGTTCTTCTGTTAGTCAAAATTTGTTGATATTAACAACAAAACTGGGTGAAAATTAATATTTATCCTCAAATGACTTATTACTGATTTATTGTAGGTCGAATAATTTTTTTGGACTAAACTATCCTTATAAAGGTGAAGTATACCTCCTCACATACATTAACGCGTGAATACGCATGAGGATAATTTGGTCATAAGAAGATTTATTAATTTGACATGTAATAAGTTAGTAACAAGTCAATTTGGGGTAAATGTAGATTTTGTTTTCCAGTTCTTTCTTGTAACATAAGCAAATTCAGTAAATTTTGTCTAACGTAGGGACTTATTTATTATATGGAAGCAAATCTCAGGAGAAAAAAGTGTAATCATCCGTAATTTTAATTAACTCTGCAAATTGTGGCATCTTAATTATTTATATATTTATTACAATTGGATATATGTTGCATGTGCGACATTGTCTAGTAATTAAGGGGGCAAAGGAACATTTTGTCATTTGATTCTCGGAGTTTTTCCCGATCCAGCATGTTGCAAATATGTTTTAATATACCTACCTATGTACCACTTATACGATTCTCCTACTCATAAAATCTCTTCTTGTCTTAATAATGTTTTTATTGAGTATATTTAGTGGAGAAGAAAAGAAAATAATACAAATCGTGTATGTACGACTTTTCAAGTATTCAAATATCGATTGTACCGTTATATATGGATTTCTTTGAATAATGGATCCAAGGTGTTAAAATTAACAGGTTTTGAATTTGAGTTCCATAAATATATATATATATATATATATGTACGTTTTTATGTACTTAATAGTTTCATATGTTAATAGTATGGATAAATTACAACATCTCTCCTAAGGTTTGAACATAATTAAAAGTATCTTCTTGTTGTTTAAAAAATTACAAATACTCCCCTGATTTTAATGGTCGTCTAATAATTAGTCCAATCCGTTAAGTTTCTATCCATTTTTATGGTGAACTAAACAAAATGTCCTAGTGGATTAAGAATTATAATTTTATTTATTTTTTAAAATTTTGAAATTTTTTTATGGACTAAGTGAATAAGTTTTTTATGAATTTTAAATTTTTTTGATACGCCCAGTTCAATTTTTTTATTTTAAAAAATAAAAAAGATATAGTAAGAGCAAAGTTGATAATTTTATACCTCCATCCAATAATTACATAATTTCATTAGACATTAGGAGGTATTTGTAATTTTTCAAATAATAAGAGATATTCGAAAAATTACATCAAACCTCAAAAAAGATCGTTGTAATTTATTCTAATAGTATTTGTATCTTGATGTGATTTTTAGTTATGCAATTATTAATACGCAATAAATTATAATGTATAAGTAATCAACTTCTCAAAAAAAAAAAGAAATCATTTCTATTTAATAAGTAATTTTTTTTTTTGCAGAATTATATTGATATTTTTCTTATTTTGATTAAGATCAATTCTAAAAATGGGAATGCCACTACAATATCTTAGCATTAGTGAAAATGCATCATGCAACACTAGGGGTGGCAAATGAGTCGAACCGGCTCGCGAAGCATTTTGAGCTCAATTGTTGAGCCAGCTCAAGCTCGAGCTCAATTGTTTCTGTTCATCAGCTCACCAGCCGACTCACGAGCTTTTTCTATTTTTTATATATATTTTTATTTTTAAATTTTTTATATATTTAATTTTATATTCAATACTTTATCAATTTTATACTCAAAATTGACCATATAGACTTTTATTTATATATTTAATCTTTATATAAAAATAAATTTAATCAATAATTTAGTAAATTATAATATTTTTTGTAATTAAAATTATTATTTAGTATGACACATATAAACTTTATATTATATAATTATTATTTAATATGACACATATAAATTTTATATTATATTTTAATATATATTTGTATTACGTTATACTTTTTTTAAATTGACAAGTAATTCACTTATAATTTTTCATCTATTTTTGAGTTTTATATTTATATCAAGATACATACTATTCATTATGCAATCTATTTTATTATTTATAAATTTATGTCAAAATTTAGTAATTCTAATGAATTAATCTAAAAATAGTGATAATAATAATAATGATGGTTGAACAATTTTAATTATTATTTTATTATATATAATGAATCAAAAAGTTTAATCAATAATTACGATATCTTAAAATTCAAGCACTCGATTCATACTAAATTTAAATATATACAAGATTGTGTTTATTATATCATATCAGATGGAATGATTTAAAATCACATGGCCTTATTCAACGATACACCGTCTTGAATGATTACTCTTATGTTCTGAATACGATATCTCGACATCCGTATATTCAATAAGTCTAAAACTTACCAAATGTATTTTTTTGTATATTTGATTATATCTAACGATTTGATCTGAATTTTGATTGCCCGACTAACCCATGTTGTTCAACAATATAAGATGATAATTACATCATTATTATACTAACATTTATAAATATATAAATTTTGCATATTGTGAACATATATTAATTCAATTATGTCTATATAAAAATTTGGTGATTCGATCTCATGATCTAATAATAATAATAATTAAAAAAATATACCAAAAAACCATGTTCTCTTTCTTTCTCATTCTTTCTCATCTCTCATTTCTCCCCAAATCCAACTCCTAAAATTCTAGCCCAAATCAACGATTGCAAGCTCCTCCATCTACCAGCGGCAATGAGGACGACGCTCGCTGTTGTGTCGGCCAACCAAGCAACGAGGACGGCGCTCGCTTTCTTATGAGAATTTCTTTCTTCGCTTTTCTTGTTTCATTTTGTATGAACCATGGGTTTTACAAAGGAGTAACAATGACTTGGATTTGGTGGTTGTCTCCTGTTTATTTGAGGTTATGCTATGTTTATTGAGTTGTTGATGCTCTGTTCTGAGAGTGAATATTTAGCTATCTGCGATTTCAGCTGATTGCTCTTTGTTTAGCTTTTCTTTTTTATCTGGAATGATTTTTATGGATGAATTCGTGTTAGCAGAATGGTATTGTGATATTCATCTTTGCATTTTTATGGATGAATTCATGTTAGCAGAATGGTATTATGAACTTCATCTTTGCATCTCAGTCCACGAGCTTGAGTTTGAGCTTTGAGCCGCTCTCTGAATCGAGCTCGAGCTCACAAAAAAAAATCGAGCTCGACTTGTTTACACCCCTATGCAACACAATTAGGGTCTCTCGGGCGTGTTGTATTGTTTGTTTTAACTTTTTCAATTTTACATTTTATTTTCTCAAATGGTTGCCATAGGTGGCATAAAAAATGCAACGATTGAATGATTAGGGCAATTAATGTAAGATATTGTCTATTTTAATTTTTTCAGCCTATTAATTTTAGAAATAATTATATTTACACTCTCTGTTTTATATTTTATTTATACAAACCATCTCTGTCTTTTGAAAAATTGTAGAAACTACCCTTGATAGCTAAAAAGTAGGGATAGTTTGTGTAATGATGCTAACATTTTTAGGAGGTGTGAGTGAATTTTTCAAAAAAGTAAGAGGTAGTTTATGTAAGTGATAATGATATTTTGATGGGTATATATGTAATTATCTAAAAGATAAGAATGATTTGTGTAAACAGGCCATAAACTAAGGAATGTAAATGTAATTATCCTTAATTTTATAATATTCCGCTAAGAAGAGAAGGGAGGGGCCTTTTTCAGGTAGACAATTTCCTCTTCTACCGCCGACACGAGAGCACAACTAGCATCAACACTCGACAAGGGGCTTACAAGTCCAGACAGGTCACCCATCAGTGTCAAATGATGCAGCATGCAGTGTAATTAGATTACAATAGAGTGAGTTATTGTCTACTTTAAATTTTTTTTGCCTCATTTTTTTGTCTTATAAAAATATTTTATTAAACAAATGATAAATAAATAAATACAAGTATCTTTGCTAAAACTCTCTGAATTGACCTAATAAAGCTCAAGCTCGACTCACGAGTACAATTTAAATACATGCTATAATAATAGGTGTTGTTTATATATAATATATTCAATATTGTCGATCAGGATATGCTTATTATAGTTGTCATTGTTTGATTTAGATTTTCAACATGAATGATCATAATCTATTTATTTCAAATAATAATAGTTGATCAATTTTACTTAAAAAAAAGTACAATTTAAATATTGAAAAATTCAATTTTTTAACCATATTTAATTAAATTTGGTTCGAATATAAATGGGCCAGCTAACAAGTACAACCCAAACCCCAATAAAGCAATTATGAAACTTAATAGACTATGTTGGTGAAAATATGAGAGTGAAAAAATGTTAGGAGTTTGAACCTAATTAGATGCCTTATTCCAATGGAACATAAGTTTAATTTGTTTGAACGGATTGAATTTTGTAATCCAATTTTTTTTTTTTTACTTATATTCAATTTTATCAAAGAAATTCTTTTATACAAATAATATATAGATAGATATATATGTGAAATAAAATAAAAAAATGCAATAGGAATTGTAATAGAAATCGATCCCTTTGTTTGAACAAACAAGCGGGGCAAGTTACAAAATTATTTACTACAGCCACCCTTGCAAAAACCACAGCCAACAATTGTTGCATAATCATGATGTTAAATTTTGGCCCACGGCCTAACTCACCAAGGCCCCTTAATGGATGGCAGCCACTTGCTA
Source organism: Sesamum indicum (assembly GCF_000512975.1). Taxonomy (NCBI): domain Eukaryota; kingdom Viridiplantae; phylum Streptophyta; class Magnoliopsida; order Lamiales; family Pedaliaceae; genus Sesamum; species Sesamum indicum. The sequence continues at coordinate 10,415,137 of NC_026146.1, read as the reverse complement.
CCGGCCCATCACCCAACCCGACCCGTTGACCCAGCTACTTAATTCCCTAACCCTAATCCTTTCTTCCAAAGCCCCTCATTTTCAGCCGATCGTTTCATTCCTCTTTCTTCTTCAATTCTCTATTCCTTGATTCTCTAAATTCTAATTTCCATGAATTTGGAAAATCCTCCACCACTTTCGTCTTCAATGTCCGACCACTATAAAACTCTTACCCTCTTTTCTGGTTTAAAAAGATTCGAACAAGAACAAGAAAGAACGAAACCTTCTTTGTGAAATTCTTTGTCAAAATATCTTCTTTGTGAAGAACAAAATACTTACTGTTTTCTAAGTGATTCTTAGTGAAACCTAAGTGGATTTTTGTGGGTCTTAGTGTCTTTGTGTCTTGGTGGATTTGTGGGTTTTGCAACCGTGAGGGTTGCCGGCAGGTGGTGGAGCTTGGGCATTTGATTGCCGAATCTGGCTCCTAAGCCATTTATTTTACTGCTTTCATATTGTATTATTTATCTGTTATTTCGTTTGATTATTTATCTGTAAATTATTATATAAGGGTTTTATAAACCCTTCATTATTTCTATAATTGTCGATTAATTTGGGGTCATCACTTTCGGATAAAAATCCAACACATGATCACTAATTATTTTACAACAACTGTTTATTATTAATCATGATTAAATATTATATTTTTTGTGGAAAGATTATAATTTTGGTCCCATAACTTCCGCTTTTTGCGATTTTGATCTCATTGTTTGACCCGTCACCACATCAAGTCCCACAAGCGTAAAAAAATTTGTAGTTTTAGTCTCATTACCAATTTCCATCCAATTCTTCATGGAATGAGCACGTGCGGCACACGTGTTCCGTTATTTTAACCATGGGTTGACTGAAAGAGTTGGCCAGAGAGTATCATACTTTAGGGGGGAAATTTTGGAGGGAAAAGACTAACAAAAACAAGGTTTTTTCTTCACCTAGTTCATAAAAGAATAAAGTAACAATAATGTGGTTATGTTAAAGAAAAAACTCAAACTTCTCAAAGTCATGAAAAGAACAAGCTCAAGCTCTCAAGCAACGAACAATGGTGATGAAGAAGTGTTATGCTACCCTGACAAGAGGGTGAAATTGCGGACTTCATGGATCAAAGATAACCGGGGTAGGAGGTTCTATAATTGCTCTATGGGTCGAGGTAATTGTTCATTCTTTGTGTGGGAAGATCCTCCAGTTTGTGTCCAATAAAAATTGATTATCCTTGGGCTGCTGCGGAAGATCAATATTTGGAGTATGAAGTGGCGAATTTACAAAAGAAACACAATGTTCTTGTTTGTATGTTAGTGTTTCTTGGTTAATGATTCTGTTCATATAGTTGGGATGAAATTGAAGTTGATTGTGGATGAGGATGGAGAAGAAGACTTCATCATTTTGCAATGGTGTAGATGAAGCATACTATTGGTTGTAAAACTATGTTATGTAATTTAATGTCTATAATAGTGTGAAGTTTTAGATATGTTTTAAATGGTATATTTTATGTTTACGGTAATGTTTTTGCTATTATGAAAATTTAAATATATTGTATGGTTATAATTTAATGATACTTTAATGTAGAATTTTAATATTACTTTGGAAATATATGTTTATAACAATGCATTCTATTCCAATTCAAATATGGAACAAGGTATATAAAACCTGGAATAAAAAGTCAATGATCCCATAAAACAACAAACACTAACCAATACTAGAAAAACTCCACATTGATTTTTAAAATAAAGTCACATCTCCACATAGTAAAATGTGTACATTCATTTTGGTCATGATGTTTTGAGGACAAAAAATAAAAAAAGTACATATCATTGCATGTCAAGCCTTCTCTTTTCCTTTGACTTTTGAAGTTGTTGCCTTAATAATTGCAGCGAGGTTAGACAACGTAACAAATTTCTTCCCATCCTTTTTCAAAACAGGAAAATTATGTTCAGCTGTGATTTTTGCTCTTTCCCGAGTCATAATTGATTTTGCTATTGGTGGATAACCTCGAGCAAATGACACTGATTTTTGAATGTTCACTCTTCCTAGCCCAGATGTAAGGAATTAGGTGGTGATGGTGAAGGAGTGTTTGTGACATTCAGAAATGGTGTTGGAATTTGTGTATTTGACCTGCCCTCCTTGATGCTGCTCTTGTACAGATTCCACTTGTTGCAGGGATTGATGGATAAAATATTTTGGATTTAGTGGTTGGGATGTTGCTCTTCTAGGAATCCCTAAATGCTTGAGTTGACAATGATTGAGTTCGTTTCCTCACTTATAACACAGAAAAATCAAATAAATTAACACATTCAGGCTGCATATAACACTAAAATATTAGGCACTTACTGTTATTTTATTAGGTTGTGTTGCAATCTCAATTCCATCATGTTGCTCCTATCCATAATTAAGCCCCTGCAGTTTTAATTAGTTATAAATCAGCATGTTGAAAATATCAAAAAATCACAATATGAATCTTGTGGAGAAATATGTATCTATTTCAAGCATTCATGCAAGAAAAGTTAAACTCAATTATTCAAACAAGTAATATAAGCATATAACACTTACTTGGCTTGTTTCATTTGTTGTATCAATTTGTCTATTGCAACCTTTTTTGTTATGTCCTTGTTCAGCACATTTGCTGCACACTATTGTCATTGGTTGCCTTTTAAGTCTATGCTCACTTTGTTGTCCTTTGACTTCCCTTCTTCTCTTCTTTTACTTTCTAACTTGTTCATTTGGTTCAAGCCTTCTTGCTCTAGCAGGCCTACCTGATGTTCTTCCTTCTTTCAGCTACATAATCGTATAATCTAGCATATTGGTCCTCTGTTTTCCCTCAATAGCTTTCAATGCAACATGTTTTGTCCTATAAGCTTGAAAATTAGATACATGCAACCTGATATCTGTAATTACATTATTCCTAAATCCCTTCACATTTGTTTTAGGATCAGTCCTAAAAGAAGTCTCATATTTGCCTAATAACCAAGAACCTTTTACATTCTTCTCATTATATAAAACCCCACACTTGTGGTTGGGATTATACTATCTGATTTGAAACATTTGTTCATTCTTGCTTTTCAAAGCATGACACTTGCAGTCACATTCATCTTCTGCACACTTAGTATATATTCTTCTTTTATCATTCTATGTTATCTTCAAGTTTCTTCTTGTTGTGATGGTATGTGATTGGATGGAAATTCTAAACTCTGTTTTAGAAGTAAAAATTTAGGCCCAATTGGAGTTTAGGATTATAAGCATCCACTTGATTGAACAGTGGAAAGTTTGTGCATTCTTCGCCCTCAAACCCCTTATCACTTGCAAAATCATCTTCTGATTGTACCAAAACCATTTATTATGTTTGAATTAATGTTTTTAATGTTTTTGTTTTAATGTTTTTAATGTTTTTGTTTTGATGTTTTTGTTTTGATGTTTTGGGATTAACAAGTACTTTTTTGCTTCTAACGTAGGAATATGATGGTTTAAAAGCAGAACACCGACGAAAAGTGGAATGCAAGCTACCGTTCCCCGAGTGCAACAGTATATTCAGATACATACTCAATAACCAATACAAGTGTTTGAACTTTGAAGTTTAGATGGAGTCGTTTTTTTAGCGAACGATATGAATGCTATATATATAGACCAAATAAGTAACATATATGTTATAGTTTCAAATATGCCAAAAGTGTCACTGTGACCATGTGAATCTCCACAGACAATTGGCAAACAATACAAGTGGATGTAGTCAATGTATTAAAAAGCAACACCGTCACACTAAAGCTTATCAATAAATAAAAGGCACTGACAGTACAATGCATATCAGTCATGCACTGCCACACTAAAGCTTAAAAGTAAATATAATGCACTGCCACACAAGTCAAATTTCAATAAATATAATGCAAAACCTATCAGTGAAATGTTAAATCAAGAATAGTAGTAGCACGAAATTGCAGTGTATAGTCACTGCAATTGATATACATTTCAACACTCCATGCAATAAATACTCAGTTATTGCCTTATCTACAGTGCGGCAAAATAGGTCTCTATAGTGCGCCAATACTATATACTACAACACAACCAAATCAATTTCTGAAAATATATAAAAAAAATTATAATGTACAAATCGGTGCTAATTTTTCTCAATAACCAACATATGTTGAGCAACATGTCAAAATTGATAGAAGTAGTTCATAACTAAAAACAACATCCTAAATTTAAATAAAGAAGAACAGTGTGGCTGACCGGAGAGAAACATGAAAGGCGTATGGATGTTGGGTCTCAGTCTCCAACTCCGTTTCAACAGTCTGATTCTCACAATCTTTATTCCTCCCCGGTCTCTCCACCAGCTGCAAGACTTCATTTTTCATCTCATCTCCGACCCTCTTCATCATTTCCTCACTTCACATAAAAAACCCACCTCCAAAACTCAGCTACTTGGATCAAACTCTTTGACAAAAGCAAAGACAAAGTTAGGTAAGAGATCAATTTTCAGATCTGTAAACTCGCGACAGAGACGGCGACGGCGTTGACTCTGGTGGCGGCGGCGACACAAACGGCAGAGAAAAGGGTGCTCCAATTGCTGCAAATTTCACATAATAAAAGTTAGATCAAACAACAAAAGAGAAAGAAAAAAAAACGCGAGGAAAAATAAGAAAAGAGAAGGAAAACAAGATCTGGCAACCATCTACCAAGAAGAACAAAAATGAAAGAAGAAGAAGGAGAAGGAAAAAGAGAAAATGAGAAAAAGAAAAGGAAACCGACCCTCTGCCAAGAAAAACAAAAATGAAAGAAGAAGAAAGAGAAGAAAAAGAGAAGAAGAAAAGGAAAGAGAGAAGAAACAAGAAAGAAGAAAGAAGAAAAGAAAGAAAGAGAAGAAGGTTGCGACAGAGAGAAAAGAAGGCTGCGACAGAGATGAAAGAAGAGAGAGATAAGAATAAATTATAATAAAAAAAATATATTTAAAATTAAAATTGCACACCTAGTGCAGGTGTGCAAATTACAAAACCAAACATAGGGATTGTCTCGTGAGTCATCCCCCACTTCCTAATCATTGTTTTGATGATTACCCTCCTCATTTCCTTGCCATTCATCCTTAGAATCAATGTTTTCTTTGTAAACAAGATCATCATTTTTATCTCTCTCCTCATCACTTGTTTGATCATAATCTATCTTGTAACATAAGTATCCACTACTCTATCACAATAATATTTTAAGCACAATTCCATAATCTCATCTGTTTCCATATACTATTATGTACTACATGATACGTTTTAACACCCAAATAACCAATCTCTACACATAATTTATCAATGTAGCCAATAGATATTGTATTAATATCTACATAATCAAAAATACCAATACCACTCTCCCCCTCCCCAACATATTCAGGGGGCATGTGTCTAAAATGCCTTCCATAATGAATTTTTAACGTAACCTCAAGGGCAAGATCATCTGTAAAGCCATAAAAAAAGAAAAAAAAAGAACAACAACTCAACACACAAGAAAAGGCAAGGCAAACTTTATAATACAAAATACAAAATGACAGAAAGTAGTAGGCAAACGAAAATAAACTATCACTTCAAAATAAAAAAGATCGTACATTATGGTCCACCATACTCAGCAAAAAACAAAATTAAGTCAAGGAAACAGGGGACCACAAATGCAAATAACAAGTCACAACCTCACATGTATTACACACACACACACACACACACACACATATATATATATATATATCAATATCCAGTAACTTTACAATCTCAAACCACAACACAATCATTTTTACACATACAAAAGTAAGAAGGGGAACTCACAGTAATGTGGCGGTGGATACCCAACAAATTCTGTCGGCTGTTTGGACATTGCAAATGAGCCCCTAACAAGTAATCGCTACTTTTCCTTCCTGGTTTCTGAAGTTTCTTCACAAACTTTCATCCAATTTGCTACAAATCAAGTCTGAATGTGAGAGGGGCTAGGGTTCGTGTTTGAGATTTTGGGGGAAATATTTGATTTCTCTCTTTGGCCAACTCTTCCAGTCAACTCATAGTTAAAATAACGGAGCACGTACGCCTTCCGTGAAGAATTGGATGGAAATTGTTAATGGGACTAAAATTGCAAACTTTTTACATTTTTGGGATTAAATGTGGTGAAGGGTCAAATAATGGAACCAAAATCGCAAAAGGCATATGTTATGGGATCAAAATTGCAATTTTGCCCATTTTTGTAATGCAACCCTCGCCAAATCTTTTTGCTGCAAGCCCCAAAAGAGTCATTTCAAATCTTTCTTTCAAAACAAAACCGAACAAAAACTTTAAGGCAATAAGAACAATGATTGAATCGAAATAAGCATGAACACTGACCAATATACTTAAAAATAAAGTATTTGTTTTCGAAATAAATAATGATGCAACAATTTCAGGCAATATACACTGACCAATAAAACTAAAAAATGAAATTCTAACAGCATTTACAACCAGATGAGCAAATTCAGTACTCAGACATAATTATGAGAATGTCAAAAGGTTAGCTAGGGCCGTTAATCATGTCTAGAAACCAACAGATGTAGAGTCTGTTCAAAATTGGAGTTTGATGAAAGGCTTCACCAGTAGACGACAGTTGCGGTTCTTGACGGCATATCAGACGTGCTCCTCTCCACCACCTCCATCGTGGGAGTCACCGTTTTCTTTGCTGAGCTTGGATTTTGATAACAATGGCAAAGCAGATTGCCTCGGTGATACTTTGGCTGATTGCTGCCGTGATTGCAAGTTGAGGTACGTGTAGAAAGACATACCGATGAGAGCTGTGGCGGCTCCCAGAATGCTTGTTAGCCCGGGATTTGAACCAAAGAGAAGAAAGCCTCCCAGAAGAATGACACAAGTTTTGAACTGTCCAAGAACGACATGGGTCGTTGCAGAGGTCGCCCTACGTCGATGAGGAAGCACATGGTTAACGATATAGCTATTGCATTTCTAATATCGATTAGCTCAATACAATGAAGACTCGAACTGCATTTCGGCTGAACTATTTACATTAGAGGACAAGATCACCGGTTTAGCATCTTTAGTAAGTCGATACCAAGCTTTTGGTTTCGTTTAAGTATCGCCAGCTTAACATTCTTGGTCATTTTATAAGCTTAAACCGGAGCACTAGAGCAAGATACCTACCCAAGAGCTAGAGCACCAGACCACTGAAGCAAGAAGCCGAGAACAGCGGAACCACCAATAGTAGCACTGTTGTAGAAGTTCCAATCAAAAGAAAGGACACCAGGAGGGTCCAGTGATGGCATCATCATAACCAGGAAGAACAATGTAATAGGTGTTGTTTTCCACATTAGCCTGTCAGAACAACAGGCATGAAAGGAAATTACGGCCTATAATGTCCAATAACGGAATACTGAAAAGGATTTCCTAAAAAAAGAGAAAACAGAACCTATGTAAACATGTGACTTACGCCAGGGCACTCCAGTTGTCTTGCTGTTGAAGATTCGACCACAGTATTTTATTAACTGCACTTGGTATAATCCATGCTACTGCTATGCAAGCACCGAAAAAATGAAACTGAAGATCGGTCACAGTAGCAACAGCGACACCGATGGATACTACAGTTAGTGCAAGTACCTGAAATTGCATAGTTAGTACCAAAAAGTAGGAACAGTCTCACTAAACAGTTCCTCTTATTTCATAAATATAGCAGCTAGTTGCAGTTCATTGTGAAGAATACCCATTTACTTAAAAGACTTCACCATTTACAATGATTTGAACGTATTAAGGAGTTGATAACATAGATTTCTTTCTTTTCTTTTTCTAACATAACTTTTCCTACATCTAGATGGGAAAAGTTTACGAGCACACTGCAATACAGAAAATGATCTAGGACCAGAATTCTTCAATGTCATTGTTTTCATCGCTGTCTTACATATAGCTAAACCATTTGCATCCAAGAATAGAGTATAGTATCAACCTAGTCTCTAGTTTCACAATGGACTTAGAACATTGGCTAACAGATTGTTACCTTTTGCACTGAAATTCTTTTCCGGAAGAGAAGGAATTCAGCTAAAACTATAGCAGGCGTCACAGCAATCTTAGCCATCTGGTAAAATCCGACACTGGAAAAATATGTTTGCACCGTTACTGAGAACAAATGTACGTAAGACATAGACAAGGTGAAGTGATAGTGATGATAATGCCTCACCTGTTATATTTCAAGCTAACATTGGCAAGACCAGTGGAGAGAGACATAACTATACCGAGTGATAACAATGATGAGTATTTTGTCGACTTGGGTGGAGAAGATAGGGAGAGAATTGACAGAGTTTTTAAAAGTGCCATTATCAACCAACTAACTACGTAGTGAATAAAAGTCAAGAATATTGGATAATTAAATCCAACCCTGACAAGTACCTGGACGAACGAAAACGATAAGGTCAGAGCCTAAATTATTATGTGATTTTCACATAGCATGAAATAGGAGAAAAGGTATGTAGTTTACCAATTTGTTCATCAAGATAATACTAACAGAAACCAAAAAGTTGAATGTAAGAGCAACAGTTGGTCCCCATAGAGATTGCTGTTGACGCTTGGCACCATCGATTAACCGTAATTTGCTGAACATAGAGGCACGTAATTCCTCCAAGGCTCTACCTGAAAGAAGATAGTAGATAAATCAGTTTCGACATATAACATGGTAAGAAAACCAATTAAATTCACAAAAACAATCCGTGGGGATAAGAAATCAAGCAGATTATAGTAAACTAATAGTGTCAATAAAAAATCTATATATGTAATTACATATTATATAGATATAAGTACATATGCATAGAGATGAAATATTTTCATAACAATTACAAGACCAACTCAACATTCTTAACAGCTCTTGGGATTTAAAGTTTTAAGGTTTGGCCAGAACAAGCTTAAGAAGGCAGGTAACTTAAATAGAAAGAAGAAGAAAAAGATGATAAAAGATGACATATACACATGGAGAATGCAGGCACAACTACTCAAGGGTGTTCACAGATGCTCCCACATTTAACAAGAGAATTGTTAAAGTTTTGCTACTTTATGCGGCAACTCTCAGAATTAAAACATGAAGAATCATGAAACCAGGCCTCACATGATGGTATCAAGTAGGGTAGGAATGTATCAGGCTAACAATATGAAACATGTGAAGATATCACTTCCCCAATCAAATTAAATAACTGAAATATCCATATATAGATGGGCTGTGTTCTAAGAGTTTTTTTTCTTTTTCCGTCTCAATGCACAAAGTTTAACTTCAGGAAATAAGTTCACAAAGTTAAAAATCCCAAAAGAATTTCAATCCTGAGGACAGGTTTTTGTTTTTACTGTTCCATATCGACAGTAAACTTGTGGTTTTTAATTGTTTTTTTTATCTCATTGAAAGCTTTTTGAGTTTGGTTGCCTGAATATTGCTCAATCACAATTGTTAGGTAATGTCCCCTGCAGTTTAGGCATCATTCATTTCTAAATGAAGTAGATGCTAGGCTGACATTTACTCTCAGCATTAAAATGCATATTTCATCATCTGAGGAGTTGGGCAGATTACTAGTTGAAATAAAAAACTATGGCC
>NC_026146.1:10398626-10405525 GCF_000512975.1 Sesamum indicum | reverse complement strand
CTCCCCGCCCCCCCCCCCCCCCCCCCACCCCACCAAGCACAAGAGATTGATTTTTAGAGTTAATCCATAAGTTAAGGATGAATCAGCATTCAAGATCTTAAAATCATTAATTTACTAAATACTAACACTTGCTCATCAGACTATATAGTTAAGGATGAATCAGCATTCAAGATCTTAAAGTCATTAATTTACTAAAAATACTAACACTTGCTCATCAGACTATATACTTATGACTATAAAGTAAAAGTACAATTAGCACTCAACTTACGAGATGAGAATAATCAATATTCTATGGAATTAACAGAACTAATGTCAAAATCCCTCGATAAGTTACTTAGTCTCTCGGACAAAATAAATATCTATTAAGATTTAGGGTAAATTATATTTTGTCATCCGAACTATGCCTCTTTTTACACTTTGGCATCTAATTTTTTTTTTGTGTCAACTTACCATGTCAACTATACGAAAGTTGCACTTTGCCATATATGAGGGGTTTTTTGTTGAATTTTTTGTCGGAAAAACTTCACATGTTGTGCATATGTGAAAAATATTACATCACATAACTTTTAAATATCACATGTGCACTGCATGTGACTTTTTTTTTTGACAAAAAACTTGGTGGAAAAACAGTTATAAATGACAAAGTGCAAAATTTCGTAAGGTCGAGATGGCAAGTTGATGCAAAAAAAAGTTTCTAAATGTCAAAGTGTAAAAATGGTCATAGTTCGGATGCCAAAATGTAATTAACCCTAAGATTTTATTTCATAATACTTTTAAGGAAAAGTTTAAATTTCCTCAGATTTCTGCCTCTGCAAAATGTCGTGTTGGAAGGTTATATGAGCCCGCAATGGTTGTGTTAAATCTGTGCTACAAAACATTCAACCCTTCCCTTGAATCTGGCCTTTTATACCAAACCTTGGGCACAACTCTAGGTCCCCCATCCACTTTAACACTATTACAATGGGGAGCTTTTACATTAGTTACATAGCAGTTTTCGCATATGTGTTCTGAATTTCCGATGCTCCTTTGTTCAAATCTCAATCTCTAAACGACATCCATCACATGTTGCCCACTCTTAACCAATTAAAAATCCAATCTTGCTGGCCATTGAAACCCCATAACACAACAGTAAAGGAACATATAGCAGAACCATATGCTACTCATTATGATTACCAAAAATCAGACATTTCAAGCAATCCAACTCCATGTAAATACCTTAAAACTGATACACAGCCAATCTGCTGAATTTGAACATAACAAAAATCCGACATTATTAAAAAAAAAAAAAAAAGAAAATGAAAGCTGCTTCACAGTACCAGATCAATAGAAATTCACAAGCCCATTTCATTTTACTTCAATTCTGGGTTTTTCTTCAATTTTTATTTCCATTTTTCCCATGGAAACTTGAAATACTACACTTTACCCCATGATTACCAAATATTTTGAAACAAAAATTAAAAGTGATAATGACATTTGCCATTCTTCAAGTAGACAAAGTGACTAGCAGCCACATTTTCAGAGATCGTAACCACAAAATAATACTCCAACTCATAAAAGAAGACCAAACTCAGAGCAATTTGTCAAGAATAAAAAAGAAAGAAAAGTAGATGAACCTCTTTCACCAGCATCACTGTCCTTGCGCTTGAGAATTTTCCTGACATCTTTTCTGATCAAAAAATTCAGCATTTTGTTCCACTTCTTCTGGTGCTGATACTGATGCTGATGCTATTTGTTGCAGAGTCAGTGCATTCCCTCAAAAGGGAGTGCGTGCGAGTGTGAGTGTAAGTAGAAGTGGGGTGTGTGTGTAGGTGACAGACGAGACACTCAGTAAATGTGAAAGAAGTAATTTTCACATTTATTGGGATATATATCAACAACCCAAGAAAATATAGGACAAAATCTTTGTAATCCGCAGATTTAGAGAGAGAGGATTTTGCGGAGAGAGAGAGAGAGAGAGAAATAGGCCGTTTGGGAGATGCTTTTAAAAATATTCTTGGTGAATAACAGGGTGAAGGGGTCTTACATTCAACGGTAGAGGCCCCTCAAATATCCTATTCTTTTCCGAAAATTCCAATAGTTTACATTTCAATTGAATTTATATATTATATTGATGCAATATGCAACATAATTGAGTGTTACGATAAAATATATTATTTTTTTTTATTTTTTAATGTACGCAAAGTATTTTGTATTGATTGCGAATGAAAAGTTTCAGTGGTTTATAAGTTCCAATATCTACTCTCCCTAACAAGGTGTCTTTCTAGGACAAACCCGTAAGACTCATACGATGACGGAGCGGATAATAACTCATTCAACAGGGCACGGATCGAGCTGCAAGTTGCATTACTTTCTTGCCTCACGATAATTTTGCAATTTTATTTTAAAATGACATCTCATAGTAATTCTGATCAATTTGATATAAGACAAGAGCAAGCACCCTCGACTTAATACTAATTTTTTGGATAAATGTCGTATTTTCATTTGTTGAACTTTAAAATTTAAATATATTTCCGGTATTTCCTAAAGATCATAAATGAATCAAAGGATTAGGTCGTCCCCAGACCAAATGACCCCAGCTCATTCATTGATTATGAAACAGATCAAGCCCCACGCCTTTTTTATTCAAGTCATTCCCACAGGCCCAACCTAATATAAACTCAAGTATGTGTGGACTCATAATGACCTTATGATAAATCCTAGATATATAGTTAAATCAATAAATACCAGCCCTATATTCTCCACATACAACTTTTAATATCCATACATTTCTTACAACCTTATATATCTCTCCTATGCAACTTTATTGATTTAGGCATTAAATCACTATAATCAACAACATCTCGATCGATTTTTACCATTTTTAAAGTTACAGGTCACATATAAAAAAAATTAAAATTTATATAAACTATATTAAAATTTTATTTATATATTTGATGTAAACAAATTGAAGGATAGGTGTAGACCTATAATTGTATAAACAAGCATAATTAAATTAATAAATGAATCGAGTAGAGTGTAATACACTAAACTAAATGATAGATGTTAATTAATTATAGGGTAGGGAGTGGTGAAATAAATTTTGAATTTGTTTAAGAATGTCACATGTTTTATTAAAAAAAGAAAAGAAAATTGTGAGACATGGGATTATGAAATAAGAGGTATGTGTCGAAAATTAAGGTGGGAAAGGATGAAACTACAAAGTCGAGTTTTTGAGTAGAAGGTGAACATGTGCAGTCACCGACAGACAGGTGAGCGAAATAAATGTAAAGTAGGAGGGTGGGGGACCCAGGATACCAGTTACCAGTTATACCAGTCACTTCCAGATTTATTTATAGGGTTTTTTCGACTCCTTTAAAAATGATTTTTTTTTTAATATTTTATTTTTCACCTAATTAATTAAAATTTTAATAGGGCTAAATCAAATTTCTAACCTCGTCACTGATGTAACGGCGTCAACTTCTAGCCTCTTCTTCTTTTTTCTTTTATTTTTCCTTTTAAATTAGAGAAATTATAATTTTTTGTAAGAGCGTATTTTTAAAATAAATTATGTCATTTCGGCTAAATCCAATAATATTTTGTAGTCCTCGCAAACAGGTTCCTATCACAAAAGTGCGAGTGCATGCTAGATAATTCACTATGTCATTGATATGAAATTTACAAAAAGTAATAAATATATAACAAGTATAACCGCAATTCCACTGTAATAAATTTAGACGAGGCAAAATTTGGTCTGGGATATGAATTTTTTGTAAAGAAACCTAATTAGTTCACGAGTTTGAATAGGAATTACAATTGAATCGGGGCAATGGTAGTCGGGCCCCCGACCCGGACTAGTCCCTATTGGACGGGTTTTGTACTCTTCTTTGTGGCTTCGGGACCGGACAGGTCATGGTCCGATAATTGATTTCGATTTTATCTCAGACTTATCCCCTTCTTTTTTTAATATTTTATTATTAGTCATATATAACACTAGTTAATATGAAATTATAATATTAAAAATAAATTCGTAAATAATTTTGCATATATCTAACTCTATACAAGAAATATAAAAATAAAAAATAGTTGAATGTATTATTTATGTTATATAATTCATTCTAGCTAGATACAAAAAAAAAAATTAATTATTGAGATGAATGTATTATTTGAATATATTCTTCAAATCAGAGGTGGAATGGGTTTGGCGCAGCTATACGGGCCGAGTGGCAAGGCGGGTTTTCCTTATCAGGGGGTCTCAGGTCCATCCAAACCCGTACTATTGTCATTCATAAGTTTGAATAAGCCAAAATTTGAAAACGGGTATATGAATAAGCCATATGTATATAACTAGGTAGAATGTTATCGAAACGTGAAGAAATTCATGGATCACTACGCTCCTCGAGGCTTTTTGGATCAACATGAAAAATACCATATATGAACTTTCTCATTATAGAATACTAAGAATAGAAAATAATCTCAGCACCATCATGTTGCTTTGGTTGAAATAGTTACCCCTTTCTCAGAATCAATTCTTGTATCACCACCTCACAGTTAGTTTTTTTTCATACATACACATCATCAACGTTTGCCGTAACTGCGACTGCAGCCGTATCTCCACGAGCAAGAGCGTGTATTTTTCCGAGTAAAAACTACTATAGCTATGGCATTTGCATTATGAGCCAAAGAGTTTTACATCCGTTCCTATAAACGACATCTAACTGTTAGTCTGGCGTTGTGACCAAAGAAATGTGCACAAGTAACTGAAGATATCACTGGTTATGAGGCGACGTTTGTCTGGCAACCAGTGTGGTGTATATTAGCTCGTTCCAGGCATCAGGAACACCGGGAAGACACCAGTGGCTGCAGTCTTGCCTTTTTGTAGAGATCTTCGTCAAGCCGGTCACGTTCTTCCCGTAAACAGAAGGGTGTCCGTCTTTGCGGTAGTTGGTTAGTCGTGTGACGTTTAGAAGCACAATGGGAACCTGTGTTTCTTTGATCACATTCTCTACAATCCTCATCTTTTCAGGATAGTTATCCAGAACAGTCCCGTTTACTACAGGTTCCTTCTCTCCGTTGCATGTTCCGCCTGAATCCCATGCTCCACCTCTGTTATATAGAAATATCGTGTAAGAAAATTGTCCTTTTCAGTGATTTTTAGTTCCTCCTGAGTGGTAGAATGAGTACACATATTGATGCAGTGAACATGGGAAATTCTTGGCTCCTTCCGTCATATCAAATGTGTCATAATTTCTAAAGCTGAGTACGCAAAACAGTACCTAAAATGAGCAGTTGAGTAGCCACGATAAAACACCAGCTTGTCTTGTTTGAGGTTTTTTTTTATCCATGTAGCCCAGGTCTTCATGGCTCTCCTATACGCTTCCACAGGATCAAATCGAGGATAGATGTACTCACCTTCTTTATAGTAGTTTTTACTGCATGAACAGTCCATATCAGTTTTGCCGGCAAGGCAAATTGAAAGACGTTAGGAGTTACAAAATTGAGATGCACATAACTCAGGACACAACACATCTATTTGGTGAGGAGTTGCTGTCCCACATACCCCCTAGAGGTCTTGCCATGTGTCCACCAGTGCCCTGTATTAAACACAAGAATATCGGCTCTCGTCCAACGACCAGACGACTTGTCAACACGATCTATTGATAGAGTCGGATTAGAGTTTCCTTGTCCATTGACACGAATCCCCTCCCGAACCAGGAAATGCGACCGGACAAATTCCACTGTGCAATTATAATCCTGCACAGCAGTTCAACAACCAGCGTTACTCTTGTTGCCTTCCGTAGAGAAACTCTCTCACAAACTACGTCCTCAGTTAGGAGTTTGAAGTTGAATCCACTATTCCCAACCCAATTATTATAAAAGGAATCATATAAGCTTTTACAGGAATCGGAACATTTGAAAATGAACGAAGCCTCCACTTGAGGTTACCTCAAATTTGAAAATGTAAAAGCCTCTTCCTTTTGTTATTTTATACCCATGGACTTCATACATTTTGCTCTTATCAGGTAGAGCTTCACGTAAAAGACAGAGGAGGGATTCAAACTGGTTCCGGTTCATAGAGTCTCCTACCAGCATAAGCCTTTTTCCTCTCAGTCTCACCAAAAAGTCTGTCGCATTAAACCTACACAAGCCGTCAAGTAGCCATAGATTCAATATTCATGTTAGCATCAATGAGGGATCATAAAACCCAACCCCAGGAAAGATAACCATTAAGCACGACATCACTGTGATTCTAGATGTTAGTGAGATTTCCACCATATAACAAAGATATTCAGATAATATCTATCGTTCAAAGCAAAATCACTGATGCATCAGGAAATTGTGTCTTAACTCGTTACATTAACTTAGCCCTTCAAAGTTTACTAGGCGACATGTTTATTTAATTTTCTAACAAGTTAAAGGATCATATGCTGCTTATGGTTACAGAGTTAAGAAGAAAGTTACATAATAGATCTTCAAAAGAAGTATACAGGTATTTTAAATATAAAGAATATGAAGGACTGGATTAAGCAATTTAAAACAGGGCTGTCTCATTCTAAGATCCAGGTGGCAACATCAGCAACTATTCTCACTCAGATTAAGGTCATTTAGGAAGAGTTAAGCTGCGCAGAACTGGCATTAGTTCAGTCCTCTGACCTGCCTCTGCAAGCACACGGAAGGACTTTTCACACATTCGTGATACAACAGAAGGTTGAAATTTTGAGAGCAACTGAGAAATAAGCACAGGATATTGCTCATGATTTCGCCCAACAAAGAGCTCTAAGACATTATTTTAGTTCAAGTGGAAACTTTTAGCTCGTAAATGGACCAAAGACTTTCACATTTGTTCACCTCATGATACCATTTTCAATTCAAACTATTCCTTCTGTGGGAAATTATAGGCCCTCAATTTCCACTACTGCCAT
>NC_026146.1:10397193-10398616 GCF_000512975.1 Sesamum indicum | reverse complement strand
TTGACGTGGGATTGGGTAAGGATCCAACAGAAGATCATGTCTCCCATAACAACCTATAAACACTTCATTATGCTTGCATCGATCTAATTTTACATCAAAACGTCAAACAAAGCAAATCAGAGACTCTGATATTGTATTCAATCTAACCAGCACATACTAAAAGTGTTTTCCCTTCATAGATGCACCTACTCAACTTTTAAGTGATGAGACTGTCCTTTTAGCTTAATTTCTGTTCATCGGCAGTCTAAATTAAACTGCAAAATGAAATTAATCCACTGCCTTAATAATCAGTCAAAATTTACTCTATCAGGGTGTACCTGAGAAGACAACACCTGACCCAATTCATTACTCAAGTTAGTAAGTAAATAATGTCAAACGGGCTTACAATTAAACAATACCTAACACTATTAGTCTGACCTCCTCCCTGAATTTCTAATACTACTTAATTAAGTTGGCCATACTAAATGCAAGTAAAAGAATAAACCTTGATGAACAAAGAATAACCAAAGTCATTGTTGCTAAAGTATAATTAATTACGTCTTAATCCCCATAAAGAGAAGAATAGCATACTAAACCTGGGAAGATCACAGTCATCTGGTTTCCATCTCCATTTCAGATAGCCATAGTCAGGCCTTCCATTGCTCAGGCAATCAAAGGCCTCATCAACATATGGGCAAGACCCTGGTCTGTAAAGTGGATAACCCTCATCTCTCACCCATTTTCCCTTGTAAATATCACAATTCCCCAACTTTTCTGCTATAGCATTGTCAATAACACCTCCAGCTTCAGTACCTGATGAAACGGCTTCCTCGAAAGACTTTTCCTTGACGCCAAGAATTTCAGAATTTCCCCTGGTCTTCTCATCAAGATCATCTTTTGATGAAACGGGGGCCGCCGTTTTCCCATTTTCCGAAACGGGTGCACCAATTATTCCCTCAAAATTGCCCTGAGATTCAGCCTCCGGCGAAATAACCTGCCCTGTCGAATTCTCAGTAGTTTCACCATCAAGATCAGATTTTGATGAAACGGGCACATTTCTTTCCTCTTTACTCTCTTCTCCTTCATATCCAGGAGCAGACAATCCAGGGGGGACAGTACTATTTCCATCCACACTGGCACCACGATCAGAACCTGATGGAACAGGTTGTCTTAAATCATTAAATTTCTCACTGAACTCAGCCGATCTCGGCGGAGACGGGAGGAGCGGTACAGGGGCTTGAGAGATGAGATCCCTGTATAAGGAGACCTTGGACTCGAGAGCCCTTCTGCTGAAGAAGAACAAGCAGACGAGGAAAAGAAGCAGCAGAGGTAGTACGGAGAGTTGGCAGCGGTTTCTCTTTCTGGAAAAGGCAGATGTGGACGAAGTTGCCATATGAGGGAGAATTACATGTTCAGATTTTCTGCTTTTTTTTTTTTCAGTTTC
>NC_026146.1:10379524-10397157 GCF_000512975.1 Sesamum indicum | reverse complement strand
GCCAATTGCCATTTCCCAATAATCTTGCCCTACACCAACGAGTCTAGTTCAAATTGCGATTTATGATTGGTTCCAATTCTATAACTGTGGGACGTTATTTTATTTTAACTATAATAATAAATTATTTAATATTAATTATTAATATATAATTATTATTAATAATAAGATATAAATATTTAATATTGAAAACTACAATCGATTTAATTAAAAAAAATAATTTTATTATTTTTACTTTAAAAAAATAAAATAACATAAGCTTTCCCCTACAATAATTGTAGCAGTGGGAGCAATCTTGCAATTTATTTAATAGGATATGATCAAAGATATCATTAATAAATCAATTTATTTTATTCTAACTAAGTATTATACTTGTTGCCTTAAATTTGGAATATTAATATTACCCCTTGTGCAGGATTTATTTTTGTCTAGTGCCTCCAAATGAGAAATAACTAATTGGCAAGACCGAAAATTATAATTTGGGGAATTTATTAGTTGTCTTGTATTTAATTTAATGCAAATATTAATAATTTCTATAAATATTTATTTATACAAACTAATAAGTGACGCGGCACGTCCGCTATAGTTCTGTTTTCGTCCAATATTATAAATATGTGTGTATTTTTTACAATTTTTTTTTTTTTGTAATTTTCATGTATATATGTTTCCCATTAATATTATATCATTATTTTTATCACTATTTCTTCATAAATCTAATATTAATTTATTTGCTTACATATTTAATTGAAATAATAAAAATTAATTTTTAAATAATATATATATTTTGCTCGTTCATGGAACGTATAACAAATTACTAGTATATTTAACAGGATTCGAACTCAAAATTTCATATCCATAGAGTTAAAATCCGATCAACAACGTTTCTCAAGATTGATTGCGACCATATATCAAGTTGGTAATAATCAATTCAACATTTTGGGATTTCAGGCAACTCCAATTGAGCAGGTCACATGCATGCAGGCCTACACACATAAATACAGCAAAAAAAAGTCTGAAGATCCAAAATATCCATGTTTATAATTAGGGAAGAGTATTATTTTAATCCGTTAAGTATGCTTAATTTTAATTTTAGTCTGATAACTATGTCCATTTTTGTTTAGGTCCAGTAGCTTACGAAATTGCTTACATTTAGTTCTCTGACAGATTTTCGGACAATTTTACCCCTATGCAATTTTTGAAATATAGTTTTAGTCCATATGCACTCATAGGGGTAAAATTGTCCGAAAATCTGCCAGATGACTAAAAGTAAATAATTTCGTAAGTGACTGGACCTAAACAAAAATGGACGTAGTTATCGGACTAAAATTAAAATTAGACATATTTAACAGTCTAAAATAATACTTTTCCCTATATGTTGTCATCGTCATAGAGAATAATATTCATTTTTTTGAAATAAATAAATATATATATATATATATTATTTCTTTAAATACATCAAATATAGATAATTATATTGGTCGTGATTTAAGCTTTGGGGTTGCCGACACAACTATTGGTATCATTACAGTTTCAAAGGGACAAATTCAATTATTTAATGATTATTAGACAAAAAGTAATAGGATTGGTCATGACTCTTGTCCAATTGGATATGAAATAGACATTTCACTATATATTATGACCATTAGAAGAAAACTTATTATTACTTATAATTTTAATGATTATGATTAAATTCGTGATAAATAATTATTATTAATTAAGACTAAATAAAAATTAATAAAAAAATGTAATTATCCACGATAAAATATATTTTTGTCATGATTATAAGTCGTAACAAATATTTTTATCATAATTCTTAATCACGACAAATATTATAATCACATGTCACGGTATATATAGTATGTGATTATGCCTATATTTCCACCAAAATTGTGTGTTATTTATATATTTCCACAACAAAATAATCAATTCGATTGGAAATATACTAAGTGATAGGGATGTATCACATCTTTTAAGAAAAAAGACCTAAATAACTCTATCTCTTTTCTTTTTTTTTTTTTTTTGTTTTTTGAGTTATAAAGCGATACCTAAATAACTCTCTTACTGAGCTAAAATAATATAAATTTCACGCTTGATATAATATGATCGTCGTTGTCTAATGTGAACACTCAAGACGTATGTTAGTGTTCTTTAGGTTTTGAGATTCTCATAAGAATGCTTCAATAATATAGATTTTATAATCGACTTGGTACGATCATCATTGCAAAAAACATCCAATACATGTTGAGTTTTTCAACTTGACCCATAAGGTGTATAAAATTGATGGAGAATAAATCAGAGGTAAGCAATCGAAGCTTTTGACTCCAAAAACATGGCAAATCAAGCTAAAGATCTCTCATCTTGAATTTAACCAAAAGGTCCTTTCTTACAATGTTTTCGACGCCTATTTATACTGCACAATGCATTTAATTGTGGGTGGATGATACAAAAACTCAATTTACCCTGCAATCAATTGACTATACGTTAAGATGCATAGTGGACCGAGTTAGACTAACCCAACTCATAACCGGATTGAACCAGTAAAAAAATGGGCTCATTGAACCCAACACCGGCCCAGTCCAATCAATACCTGGGACCAGCCCAGCGGCTCAGGACCACCTGGTCCTAGATCGAGTTTTTTTTTTTTTTAATTTATTATATATTCTTAACTATTATCTTTTTATACATAAATTTCTGTGTGAATTAATTTACTATCTATTTAATTTAGGGAGGTAATGAAAAAAAATAGGGGTAAGTACCACAGTTATTTTTGTTCCATTAATACTAAATTATTTTGTAAGAGGATCGTTTTGTTACGTTTTATACTTTAAGGGGTAAATAAAATTTAGATATACTCTAAAGGTGTGAAATGTATTTAGCCCTTTAACAAAAGTGTGCAACTATATAAATATTTGGTCTTCCTTTCTATCGTCCTTATTTAAAATGTCAATTTTATTTTCGATGGCTTTTCCCTCCATCATTGTCACAAACAATTTGATTAGTTTCGATTTCAATCTCTATCATGGAATAGGCCAGCAAGATATTAGAAATCATATTCTATATTACACACAAATCTTACGATAAAAATGATCAATTCGTACTAAGCCAAAATGTTGAAAGGATCAGTATGGGTCGAGGACTCAATAAATGCAAAGGAAAGTATTAAATAAGAAAAAAACATAAAAACAATGGGATTGATTTCCTATTCTCAGACGTTCAAGCACTCAATAACAAACATAAAGTGATCAATTAAAAATTAAACAAAATTGCTAAAAATTAAATTTGAATTTACTTTTCACTTGTTTGTTCTTTCTCCAAAAGTTGGAATCCTTCTTACATTCACGCAAGACGAAGAAGACATGCTCCCCAATTGTATCTCCCCACCTCTATCAAAGGGACTATTTGATTGCTTGCTAGATATTTCGAACTCACTAGAGGTGATCAGAATAACTTCTAATTATCAAATAGAGAGATTGAGAAAACACTATTGATTAGCGCACTCAATTAAAGGTTTCAACCTCTTAAAATTAGGTGAAATATTGAAAGCATAAGTTTGTGCTTGTGTTATCCGTGAACTTGTAAGTCTGCGAGTACCATATGGGTACGGTTCTTTCTTCATAATTTTTCGCTCTTAGTCTAGGACATAAAAATTTTAATAGGCTCCCACTTTTTTCTGGACATTTATGTATAAACTCTAATAGTGTTCTCCCTTTATCAACATATATAGGAAACCCACTATCCTATTTGATCATCTGTTGTGGCCACAGTTTTTCAGGCAAACAACACACATCAAAGTATGTAGGAATTCACTATCTTCTCATGATGAGCGTGATGGATTATATCTTGGAACTCATTATTCTCCATACATGTTACGCTGAATTGGAACTACGATACTTATGATGATCATGTTAAAACACAGCCACATTTACCAAAACCAAGATATAGTCGTCCCTCTCAAGTTTTTAGGATTAAATCCTATACTTTTGCAATTTAAGAGTTCAAGTCGTACCGATAAAGCCCACGAGCTGCCATAAGACAACTCCTTGCGAGTCAATTTAGTCCGCCCGAGAACCCTTTGTCATTCACCCACTAAAAATGCTGCCATAAGACAACTCCTTGCGAGTCAATTTAGTTCGCTCGAGAACCCTTTGTCATTCACCCACTAAAAATGCATAAACATCAAACATCTGTCGCCAATGAAATTAAACTTGACACCCATCAAATGAATATATTGCTTAGTGTAAGTCTTTATAAAACTTTCAAGGTTCTATCTCGAAAGCTCTCGACTTAGAACATTTTAAACCAACCCTCCAAAATCAGTTTCACAGTAGTCACTATATACACGGCAAATTTTATTGATTATGAAAGACCTATGGGCTTTGCCCATAACATGCATAATAAGCAATGTAAGTAAAACACGACAAAAAATACCATACAAAATTTTTTTTTATCCATATAATTCGATATTACAACTAAAATAATCGTACTTATAAATTATATAATAATCAATCTAATTAACTTTTTGATCACCTATATTATCACATGCTACATTATTAAGGTGAATAATGAAAAAGACCAAATCATGGTTTCTTCACATAATGCAGGGTAGCTGATGTAAGCATATAATTCAGCAAGAATCTAGACAAAGTTAATTTTTCCCTATGGACAAGATCTTTTTCCTATGTGAAAATATTTATTATATATATCAATTTGAGAGGACAAACCCTCAGTTTCTTCTCTTTTTTAACTTTCTTTTTCCCCTTTTCTTGATAGCAAAACTTTTCTTTGTTATTAAATTCCTGCACTGTCAGGTGCCTGCATTGGGACCCTGCCATACATGCATATATAAGGAGGCATGGGCAATATTGTAGCACAGAGAAATGAAGTCTCTTTTACTAACTAAAATCCCAGGTTGTCAATTCTGTTTCCTGTCTTTTTTTTTTTTTCTTTTTTTTTGTCAGCTCTCCAGTGGAATTCAAAAGCAATTAATGCAGTTTGGTGAGGGGGTTTCTGATATGGAGGTGTTGGATGCATCAGAAATTCCACTGTGTATAGTAAATGCCTTTAAACCTGCAAAAACTTGTTTCCTTTTGCCCCCCTCCCCCCCCACCCCCATTCCCTTCTTGGACACCTGCAAAACAAATAATTATATTATCTGTGTAAAATGAAAAAAGTAGAAGAATTATATATATATATATATATATATTTCAAATAAAATGTGCCAAATTTTTGAGTGGTTCGCAAAATTCTCCTACATTTGGAGGTGGGATAATTACACTTTTGGTCTTCATAAATGTCACTAATTTGTTTTCAGTCCATACATATATTGAAATTCTATTTTAATTCTTTATTTTTTAATATTAACAGTTTTGTTCCTTAGGCCTAATTATGATCATTTTGCCCTTTCAAAGAAAATATATAGTCCAACTATCTTTTTTCTATGCTCATGATTAGGCCCAACATGCTTCAAAAAATAAAATTAATCCTCCATAAATTTATATATACCTTTTTTCACTGCCTTGTTCCCGGAGTATTCCAAGTTCTCGGTTTTACAGGACTTTCTCCGACCACATTCCTTGAAGATACCGAGGATTTGGAATACCTGGGAATAAGACGGTCAAAAAAATGTATGAATTTATGGAGGCTTAATTTTATTTTTAAAAACATGTTGGGCCTGATTATAAATATAGGAGAAAGATAGTTGGACTATATATATGTTTTCTTTGAAAGGGTAAAATATTATTAATTAGGTCTAAGGACCGCAACTGTAAATATTTTAAAAGTTGAAAGACTAAAACAGAACTTCAATATATTTAGGGATTGAAAACGAATTAATAATAATATATGAGGACCAAAACTGTATTATCCCTTTGAAAAATTTGTTCAAGTTCATTATTGTAGTAAAATTTTGAACTGTTACAACAGACAGCATCCACAACTATTTATACTAAAATTATAAATTTATCCTTGTAAAATAAAGTATTTGACCGGAATATAACATTAGGTCGTGCTTCAAGTTCGTTCCGAAATTTTGAGTGGTTTGTAGAATTCTCCTATGTTTGGAGGTTGTTCAAGTTTTTTGCTGCAATAGAATTTTGAACAGATACAATAGACAACAGCCCATCAACTGTTCCATACAAGATTTACTAGGAAAAAAAAATATGATTTTATACTAATGATAATTACTATAGTTAAAAGAAGAAAATTGTAATAAATACAAATTAAATATGACTTCGTAACGATTATTAGCCGTTATTTTTGCAAGTGTGGCCAAAATATTAGTCATGATCAAACTGTGACAAGTATTTTGACTATAACTAAATATCATGGGGAATATTGATTAACAGTGGTAAAAATTTAAATTTTGGAGTTGATTTTATTTATCCGTGATTAATAGTATTTATTTATTATGATTTTTAAGTCGTGGTCATTTACAATGTAGCGAAAACTCAATTTTCTTATAGTGATATTATAAATTTACCCTTTTGATTAAAAAAAAACATTTGACCAAAATGTAATATTAGATCATGCTCCAAGTCGGTTCCCTTGGACCGTGATTTAAATACTTGGTCACTTTCAACTATATACTATACAATATCTCATTGTTGGAACATATTCTTTAGTATCATCTTCAGCCCTTCATTTCTAGCACAAATTTGAGAATGAGAATTTCTCATGTTCTCCTACTTGTTGTTCTCCAGCTTCAGATCATTCTGATCATGATCAGCAGCAGCATAGGCTCAAAACCTGTGCAGGCAAAAGGGTTCTTCCTCCCTCCAACTCATCATGATCAGAACAATGAACCAAACATGCCTTCATCTGATCATAATCCTGCGGGCAACAAAAACTCAATTCAGCTGCGTTTCGCTCGGTACTCCTCCAGCAAGAACAGGTACGACGACAAGCGTTTCGTCCCGACCGGATCAAACCCTTTGCACAACAGGTAGAAGAGATGCATGCTGCAAGAACTTGCTAAATTCAGTTGGTTTCTGTGTTCTTGGGCGCTTTGCTTTGTGTTAACTATTTTTCATATATATTTTAGTGAATTTGTTCTTGCCCTTGTGGTTGTTGTTTTTATATATGTAGTGAATTATGGCCAGACGTCGATGATGATTTATGATCATTATTTTGAGGCCCTTATATATATAACATAAATATATATATGTATTGATCATCAAGAAGTGTTGGTCTATTAATTTTTATTGAAATAAACTTATTACGCGATTGTTCAGTTAAATAAATAATTTTTTCAGTTAGAATATCGTAACTATTATTACTTTCGTTATATGACCCATTGGATTCCAAAAATCAAATCAAGATTAAGTTTTCGCAAAAAGACGTCTAAATAATGGTATATATATAATTATCTTGATTTTATTTTATTATATTATATTATATTTTCTGATGGCACATATACATATATATAGAGAGAAAAATGCAATTTATCCCCTATTATATGAAAAATGAGCAAAAAATTCTTCATGAGAAAAAATAGCAAATCGTCCCCTGTGTTTTGAAAAATGAAGCAAATTATCTCCCTATAAATAATTTACACAGGGGATAATTTGATTCATATTCCAAAACATAAGAGGATAATTTAATCACATATTACACGTATAAATTGTATTTAACCTCATATATATATATATACACATATATAGACAAAAAAAAATAAAAAGTTGAATGATGATATGTAAGAGAAGTTAGTTTTGATTCGTTATTAATTAGGTGTTGATGGGACAATGGCATTGAATTTGTATGCATCAGCAGCAGAGAAAATTGAATTCAATTGTTTTAATTTTTTGTCTTTTTGCCCCAACCAAAAGTTAAAAAAAAAAAAAAAAAAATCTCCCATCTCATGCATGCAGATGAAGCACTCCTTTGTCCCACTTTTTCTCATAAATAGTCACTTTCAATTGCTATTTCCAGCCTTCTTCCACTTTGAGAAACTTCTCCTTTTTCTCACCTCACCCTCTCCATTCTCAACAATTATGTTTACATCCACAAATATATCATTTTTTATATATTATATATGCCACCTTATTAGAATAATGTGTATCATATATATAAATAATATCCATGTGATTTAAATGTTAGGGTACAATACAACGAGCTCTTCTAAAATTTGTCATAATTACAAATGCATCCTCTTATTTAAAAAATTACAAACAAATAGCCCTTAGAATACGTTCGTCTAACAAATATCTTCTACGAAGGGGCGGTCACTAGGGGATATTTATTAGACAATCATTAGTTCTATGAGGTATTTGTAATTTTTTAAATAACGAAAAGTATTTATAATTATAGCAACTTTTAGGGGAGCCTGTTGTAATTTACCATAAATTTTATTCCGATACTTTTCGTTTGATGCATATGTTTTTTTTTGTACTTAAAGAGATAAATGTAACATATATGTATATATATTGAGTGAGGTTAACATTATTTTTTTCTTGATAAATATAGAATTATTACATAAGAATGTTAAATTAGAGGTAAAATTAAAAATTGATGTTATTTTTTTGTTGCATAAGTGCCTTCTGTCCAAACCTTAACGAAATGGGCTCAGGTAAAAACTGTGAATTTTTGAAAGACCGTGAATATAATTTGAATTTTTTTTTAATTATAATTCAAATTTGTGAATAAAAATGATGATGAACACAATAATAGTTAAGATGGATTATGTATATAGTTGTGGATTGAAGCATGCAAATCTAGACAAACATCTGATGCTGACACCGTATCTTTGAGACAACATCTACGTAGACAGCTAGAGAGGTAGCCTCATCAATGTATTTTGACTGGTCGGATTATGACTCTTTACCAGCTGAAAAATTTTGTGGGCCCATGGCCAAGCACTGGAAATAAAAATATTATCGACTACAATTTTAATAGTTATAAATTAAAAATCGTGATAAATATTTTTTATTGACCACGATTATACAAATATAAATTTTTGATCAAGAAAAAGTTATTTGGCATGGCTAACAGTCATGATAAAAATATTTACCATACCTTTTAGCCACTCTCACAGATAACATGACCGACAACTGTTGTATGATCATGGTCAATGACTTTTTACTGTGATTATTTTTTTTTCACCATGATAATTAGCCATGACTAAATGTTGCTTTTTTTTTATAGTGACGTGTCTATCGAAAATTTTTAATTTAAATTGAATTCAGGTTTCAACTAATTATATGGTAATACAATGTACTTACAGTATGATTGATATATAATTTTAAAAAAAATAACAAATTATATAATAAGTGTATTATATTTATTTTGATTCGATGAAACATGATTTAAATAAAAAAAATTTCAAAAAGTATATGACGAGGAAAATGATTATGTTTAACATTACCCACCTGACCATGCCTACTTGTCTAAGCTCATCGTTAATCAATCATTGCTGCTCTGTTTTGCTTCGCCCTTTTTTACACATTTTTAAAATAGGAAAAAAAAAAAAGAAAGAATTCCAAATTTTAATATCTTACTTATCAGCCAAAGAAATTATTTTTTCTTGGTTATTGTCTATACGCATACACACATATTATATGTGATAAAATATTACCACATACGGAAATACAAAATCTTGTCCGATAGAGGATAACCCAACGATTTGAACTTAAAATTTTCTACGAAATAAAATCGTATGGTCTTATGATGGCAAGACAACGCAACGCAATGCACCCACGAATTCTCCTAGCTTAAACAAGGTGAAATTTTTTTACTAGATAAAGTGCAACACGTTCGAACCATTCATAACCTCATATGACCCTCATGTGATCCAACAACGGTCCAGAGTATCAGTATTGGATTAATTCCACTTTAGCTCATAAATGAAACTCAAGAGCAAGACTTGACTTGATTCTGTTTTGACAACCAAGATTTTCAGCGTCTCACACGCAAAAAATTTTAGTTCGAATCAGATTTAGCAGAATCAAACTTATCGTCAAGAATGTTTATCTATTACAGTTTCACCAAATAGCAATGTATATCAAGAAATGGTAGTAGCAAGCGACGTTTCCTAAAATAATCAATATCGAGAATTTCACAAAAGTCTTCACTTCCCACAACACCAATATATATATATATACATCTAAGTGATCATCAGCATGTATGTTTATTCATCTACACAACACAAGAACCAAAAGAACTTTTCATCACATGTGGAACAAGGACATGAATAAAAGAATGGTTTCTGCATATTGTTAGCTAAGGATTGAACAACAAGAATGATCTCAAATATCATGGCTTTAAAATTGCTCGATCTATTGTTGAAGGGAATAATGATTCTTACTTTGGATGCCGAGGGAGAGAAGGAGATTCACTCTTTAGCGGAGACGGGAAGTGCTCCGATATAGAATCCCACAAAGTTTTCTCGTCCTTCCTTTTCCTTCGATCCAAGAAAGCTGGTCTTGTAGGCGTTCCCCCCAGTTCAACCTTGCATGTTAACATTGCTACGATCTCAGACATCGGTGGCCTTTGATGGGCGTGAGGCTGAAGGCATAAGAAAGCTACATGGGTTGCCTGAAGAACATCCTTCTCGACAAATCCATTTTCTCGCATTTTGGGATCTATGAGATCAGTCAACATAGACCTCTCATATAGCTTCCAGGCCTTGTGCAAGATGCATAACGCGGATAAGTGAATTTTACTGGTTAATTAGGGAAAAAAAATGAAGAAGTTAATAGGAAGACAGGCATACATATTCAGGGAGGTATTGCATTTCTGAAGGTAATGTAAGGTCAGTATTTTTCCTGCTGCTGATAATTTCAAGAACCAAAACTCCAAAACTGTATATGTCGGCCTTTTCGGACAGTTCTCCTCTAATGGCATATTCTGGTGCAGTATAACCTCTGCAAAAATGAACTGTATAGATTCACGGCTACGACTATGGCCTAAACTCTATTTTTCTGGATGATTATTACAAATAAAACCACACATATATAAAAATTGAGCATCTCTAACATCTTTGTATAAAATTAGCAGTTAAGCATGCATGCTTCTGAGATTCGGAACATATAGCCGGTATTATATTAATTTGCGACTAAAAGACCAAACATAGCAGCATAACTTCTGTGTACATGCAAGAACTTGAAAAGAATAAGATACGACCTTATGAAGTTACGCAATTCTGCCTATTCTTTGATGATTCTTATTGAGTTGAAGCACAAAACCGGTGGGCTGTTATGTGAAGGTTGTCTACCATATTTACTTACATGGAGAGAACTTACAGGGTTCCAGCAAATTTAGTGCTGAGATAAGCCTGATCTTCAGGGAAAAACCTAGCCAGGCCAAAGTCTCCGATCCTAGGATGAAATTTGTCGTCCAGGAGAATGTTGCTTGCTTTGATATCCCTGTGAACAATTCTGACGTGTGAATCTTCGTGCAGATACTGCAACCCTCGAGCAATTCCAAGTATTATTTGGAACCGAGTGCTCCAGTTTAAGAATACATCGCTGTTCCCTGCATCGCATAGAATACGAACAAGGATCCTAGTTAGATGAAGTCATTTTTAGTTTGTCCTAGTTAAATTAAGTCCGCAATACCATAAATGATACGGTCTAAACTCCTATTCTTCATGTACTCATACACAAGTAGTCGTTGAGCTCCATCTGAGCAGCAACCTAGAAGGCGGACCAGATTCTTGTGCTGTATGCTTGTGATCATCTTCACCTCAGCAAGGAATTCGGGTTCTCCTTGCTGTGATTTATCAAGGGATAGTTTCTTTACCGCAACCAACCTTCCATCTTCTAGTTTCCCCTATTAAAAATGGAAGAAGAAATTTGACACTATAATGCAACTCCCCTGAGATATAGGAGAAAAATATTACAAAAAAAGGACTCCTGGAGTTCAAAATTTATATTGCATTTCCTGCATGCTGCAGTCAGATTTAGAATTGTCGATTCGCCCCTAAAGACCAAATCGCCAAGGGATGATTTGTAAAGTAAAAAATGACGGCTGAAGGTATTAATGTATGACTCCAGGCATTTTATGATCAGTCATGAGTTAATCGACGAATCTCAGAAACTCCGGACTCCTTAAGAAACGAAGATAAGTAAATGCTATATAAACATGTTTTGTGTGTTTACCAAGTAGACTGGCCCGAATCCACCCGTCCCGAGCAGATTGTTCTGCTTGAAATTCTTGGTCGCCTTCTTCAACGTCTGGAAGTTGAAATAGCTTATTGTATGAAAATTGGCATTCAGGACATCCTTTGTTACTGCAACACATCAAAATCAGGCCATGATGAGAGAACGCTTCAAGTAATTACTCTGTCGTTCTCTTACATGATAAAATTCACAACCTGGTCGCTTCATCGTTCGAGCAATGAGCATCTTCAGTTGTGCAGGTTTGATAACATCCCGGAAGAAAATTATCAGGATAAGCAGAATGAGGAATAAGATTATCCCCCCAAGTAAAAAGAACAGAGCTGGTGAAGGATGTTTGGCTGTGGAACTCTGCATATCAAGTGAAGCTGATGGAGCAATGGCTGCATTAACTTGGGATTTCAAACTACAATCTTTCCAACAACGAAGCACAGATCAAAAGGGTCACAAGAAAACTGAAGTTTGATCGTATCGCTATGTCCCGTTAGTTTCCCACTTCACCACTTAAACTACGCTGTTGTCAGTTGCAATTCAACAAACATCAAATATGGTTCTTTGAACTGGCATCAATGTGTAAAATTTCAGCAACAGAAGTTGAAGATAAAAGTCATTTGTATTTCTGGTTTCTTGGCCACAGTTTATCAAACAGTATGTAAACAATCTCCACAATTTGGATCCCTCAATATGTGGACAATCTTTGTCAACAGAACCAGAGCACCTTCAACAGCTAAAAGGGGATAATTGCGATTTTGGTTCTAAAACAAAGTCACTTATACAGTCAAACAATTTAAGGTTGCAGGTTTGGTCTCAAACTGTTATTAGTTTAGTCATTTTATTCCTTCCGTTAATAAAACCATCGGAGAAAAGTAGCCATTTTCCTTTCATTTTGTGTTTTTTTTCAAACTTCGATCTAATGCATCCGTTTCCCCCATTTTTCTTCAAGCTTCAAGAGAGAAAAAAGAATTTAAGCAACAAATTTTCTATATAATCTTAACAAAAACTTGTCAGTAATTTGTTTTGTGTATAATGCAATACGGGTGAATAGCAATTTATTCTCCTGTGATATTGAAAATGAGCACATTATCCCCTATAAAAAAAATGTAATAATTTACCACCTTTTACTTTTTAAAATAAAGCAATTTACCTCCTTATATAGGGAGGTAAATTGCTTTATTTTAAAAATCATATCGGGTATATTGTTGTATTTTAAAAAATATAAGGAGGTAAATCGCTATTTGTTTTTTCATAAGGGTGTAATTTGCTCATTTATAATATCACAAGGGGGTTGCTTACATTTTCCCCAATGCAATACCTATAACATATGTGTAACGCTAAAACCAACATTCATACTAAAAAATATACATCCTTAAATTAATTAACACCAACAAATTCAACATAAAATTCCAAACTCTCAAATTGTGTAGTTTATAATCTTAACTTTAACTTTTCTTTATTTATTTTGTCTTTCTTTTTCAATTTTTCGAATCTATAGATAAAATGAACATAATAAAGTCAATATTATAAATACAATAAAGTAAAAATGATAAAACCAATATTCCATTACACATATGTTGCAGGTATTGTGTTATACACAAACGGGTTATTGACAATATTTTGTTAAGTTATATAGAAAATTTGGTTGCTTAAAAATTCTATTTTCAAATTTGAAGAAAAATAGGAAAAATTGGTGCATGGAACCGAAGCTCAAAAGTCACCACAAAATGAAAGGAAAATGGCTATTTTTTCCCCGTTCAAATAAAACTTTCGTTAACTATAACAATTTAAAGACTAAAAACGCCAAAAATAACAACAGTTTGAGGACCAAAAGTGCAACTCAAATGATTTGAGGGCCAAAATTGTATTCATCACAGCTAAAAACGCTATCGATTCTTGAACCAATGATTTTCATAACTTCCCACAAAACCAAAACACATAAAGAACTAACGTAAAACAGAAAATGGCTACACAAAAAACAAAAAGAAACCCAAACCCTGTCAGAATCCATACCTTCAAGTGCTAAACGGGGCATATCTCTCATCAAAAACAGGCAAATACCCTCTTTCTTGCACACCTGCAGGCTGAAAACAGGCACTGCATGCACCCGAATCCACTCTGCGAAATTACAGCTTCTTGATTCCGTTCCTGCAACCTCTCTTTCTTGTGGAATTATGGCAACATGGTTATAATCGAAACTGGAATTCTTTGAACAATTCAAAACGTTGGCAAGTGGTTTCCAGTGAGATACTACGTAGTTATAAGACAGGGAGTAGGACACTACAGCCCTCCACATGTCTCCTGTTCGGACGGCTAGTTAATATCTCATAACATATGCATGCGGAATGAAATATTCAAACCCCAATTCAGCTGCCAGTGTCTGTACAACTATCGGGTTTAATGTAATATATTGTAAATGAATAAATTATATTTTAAAAAAAATTATGGAAAAGTAAATTATTTTATTTTAAAAAATATAAGGAATAAATTTTACTGTATTTTTAAAAATATAGAAATATAAATTACTATTTTTTTTCTATCATATGAAGGTAATTTACTCATTTGTAATATCATAAGAGACTGCTTGCATTATTTTCTACAACTATCATTACATACAAAAGAAAAAAAGGTTATTCCTTATAGTATAAATTATTATGATTTAAAAATCATAGTAAACGAATATTATTTATCATAATTAAATAAAATCGATGCGAAAATTTGAATTTAGTCACATTTAATTAATATTTACTTATGATTTTTTTCACAGTATCCAATATTTGTCATTAATTTTAGTTATAGCAAATATTTTGACCTCGCTTGTAGAAACAACCACTAATAACCGTTGCATCGCAATAATAAATTAGTATGCGCCATTATATTTTATTTTTGACCATGGTATTAAGACATATTTCTTCGAAGGTATAAGCAAGTTCCATAGTTTCAATGTAGGTGCAAAATTCTAATTTGAATTAATTATTTTTGAAAATATTCAAATTAAATTATATATACCAAAAATTAAAAAATTTAATATATATCCAAAAAATAATTATATAACAATTATGCAAATTTAATTTTTAGATTATATGCATATCGAATTTCACTTTTATATTTTAAAAAGTTACACATACACCCCCAAAAACATCAACATAAATACACAGTAGAAAAAAGATGATTTTCCACTATGGTTAATTACTATAACTAAAAGAAAAATCGTGGTAAATATAGATCAACCACAACTTTGCAGCGGCCATTAGCCGTTGTTTTTGCAGATGTGGTCAAAACATTAGTCATAGCAAATATTTTGACTATCGCTAAAAACCATAGTGAATATTGTTTAGTCGTAGTAAAAATTTTAATTTTTAACATACCTTTCCCAAAAAAATTTAAATTTTCACTTTAATTTTTTGTTTAACCGTGGTTAATAGTATTGATTTACCATGATTTTTAAGCCGTGATTATTTATAATGTAGCGAAAACTCAATTTTTTTTGTAGTGACACAAACTAGTCCTTTTTTATATTGTCAGGGTGGTTCTGTAATTATGAAAAAGATAAAAATAATTTGTATAAATAATCTATGAATCAAGAGGTATAAATATAATTATCCCAAAGATTTATCATATCATTATAGATCCCCTTAAAAAAATATCAAAATTACACCTTTTCCCAAAGAATTACATTTGAATTGTCCTAAAAATGTGAAACTATATTTTTCACCCAAAAAAAAATAGAAATTACATTTAAAATAATTTCAAAAAATAATAATATTAATTGGAAAAAAAGTAAAATACATGAATTTAAGATTTTTCCAATTTGAGGTCATAATAATTAGGTAAATGCGGCGTTTGTTGGGAAAAAATTAATAATTGGCTGCCCCTAATATTTTCCTAATAATTAACCATAATATCGTTCGTTCTGATTTAGTGGTTAATTCGAATACTATTATATTTATAAAGTGAGTTTTAAATACTTATAATACCTTTTTGGGGGAAAAAATTTGTCCTATAATTTTGGTCTGAATTTATTTTTGGTCCATTATTTTTGGTAATATTAGATTTAGTTCTTTATTTATAAATTTTGCATAGATTTGGTCCTTTACCATAATTTATGACTCTTTTACCCTTTTGATGATCAAAGCTAATAGTCCATCCTAATAGTTGAAGTGTAATATATATAAATATTTTTTCAATAACCCTAAATTCTTATACTATTCTAGGCGAGCATTAACTACGAGATGTAAAATGAATGGATATAGATGGACTAAAATTGCTCATGAAAAGTTGTGTAGGGGTAAAATTGTTCGAAATTGAATCAAATGACTAAAATTAAGTAATTTGAAAAATTACTAGACTAAAATTAAAATAAACAAATTTAAAAAACTAAAATTAATAGCAGATAGTCTCAACGGACTAAACAAATATTTTTCCCTACTTTGGTAAATGTCAACTTGCATCCATATTTCTTTATTTAATTGGATAGCAATTTCTTGTTTTTAATTGGATTACAAGATAAATAAGACATATTCAGTGAAATTTATTTAAAAGATTCTATAAATTTTTATATATCATATAATTTAATTTTTGAATTTATAAGATATTAATTTTCTTTTTAAAATAAGCTTTTGAAAACAAAGATTTACAAAATGTTAGTAACAACGGCTTTATAATTAAAGTGGCCAAACTTTTAGAATTTGATTGAAACAATAATTAAATTAGAAATTTCATACTTCTTATTAAAAAAAATAATATTCTAAGATTTGAGAAGCTCTTCTTCAAAGGATTTTACCAAATACTTTAGATTATTTTATGATAATTCAAACATCATATATGTAGTCCGACAAAATCATTGTTCCATGATAAAGGGTGCAAAAAAGTCAAGTTTATGCACAAACAATTCTGTGATATTATAAATAAATAAATTATCTTATTTTAAAAAAATAGTAATTTACTGTTTTTTTAAAATTAATAATTTATTCTTTTTTTTTTAAATAAAGAAATTTTTACCTTCTTAGATTGGAACGTAAATTATTTTATTTTAATAAGCACAAAAGGAGGGTATTTTTTTTTTAAAATAGAAAGGTGATTTGCTCATTTATAATGTTAAATAAAAAATTTGGATCGCTATGAATTTTGTCGTTATAATCATTTTCAATATGATTATTCTATTGTGATTATAATTAGTATTTTTTTAGGGTAAATTGCATAATACCCCTGTATTTTTAAAATTTAGTTAAAAATTTCTTGTGTTAAAAAAAATAAAGAAAAACCCCCTAGATTTTATAAAATACAGCAAAAAAAACCCCTCTAAGTTAGAAATTAATGGAGAGTGTGTGACACTAGGCTATTGTGAGAGTGGACCTCATTTTTTTTTTTACTTTTTTAAAATTATTTTAAGTGTATAATATCCACTTTGCCCATTTCTTTCATATTTAAATATATTTTAAATTAATTTATTTATATTATTATTTTATTTAAATATACTTCATTAATTTAAATTATTTATTGAGTCCAATATATTACAATAAATTATATCTA
>NC_026146.1:10305478-10379299 GCF_000512975.1 Sesamum indicum | reverse complement strand
CCCCTTTGGCAGGGGCACCCTCCCCCCCCCCTTTGCATCGCCTGAATAGTCTGAGCTTGGCGGCAGCGGCCGTCATCGCCTACTAATACATATATATATATTATATTTACATATTATATATAGTGTATATTTATATATTATATATATATTGTATCTATAAATATATATAAATAAGAAAATATATTTAAATTACTTAAAGTCTGAATCATTCATTTTTTATAATTGAAAATCAATGGTTATTATAAAAAGGGTATAACAGTCAATTCAATAAAAAATTACCGCCGTTAGTGCTTACCTAACGGAAGGGGAGAAAATGCAATATTTTAAAAACATAGGGAGTTTTATTTTTTTAACATGGGGGATTTTTAGTTAATTTTAAAAATACTGGGAGATTTTATGCAATATACCCTTTTTATTATAATAATGTCACATGTAAATGTTAAACTATAAAGGATTTCTTTTATATTTATCATAATTATAAATATTTTCTTATTATTTAAAAAAATTACAAATACATCCTTATAGTGAACTGTTACAAAGAGGTATTTGTAAGAGTAGGATTAATTTCATGAGGGTATTTATAATTTTTTAAACAACAACTGTGTAATTACAATTATGACAAATCTCAAAAGAGCCCGTTATAATTTATTCTAAATAAAAATTAAAATCATGGAATTGTTAATATTATTATCATTATTATTCTTACCACTACTATTATATTAACATTTATCAAAATCAAAATGATATTAATAATATATAAGTTAAAAGATAAAAATAAAGAATATACGACTGAATTATAAATTTTTAAAATTGTATGTTTTGATTCAAACCCAACTCTTAAAGTAATAGAAGCTCAACTCGCTCTAACTCCAACTCAAAAAACTTTAATTTTATATCAGTATATGCACGTTAGTTTAAAAATCGGCTCGACTCATTTTACACCCTAACAATTAGACCATTCTTCAAAACTAAGTATATATACATATACATATCTTTCTAATTTTTCTTTTTTTTTGTGTATTTTCTCCTAAAAATAAAAATAAAAATTGTCAAAGTCCAAGAAAGAAATTCAGAAAATTCCATTTCTTGAGTTGGGGCGGGTGCGGGTGCGGGTGCGGGTGCGGGTGCAGGTGCAGCGTATCGTCCACGGTATTGCCACTGTTATTATTTTCTTGTTTCTTCAGTAATGTCGAAATAAAGCAGCCATTTTTCGCAGTCCCTTCTTCCCTCAAGCATACCATCTCTCTCTCTTTCTCTCTCTTTTCCATTTCCCACCCAATCTTTCTGCTGTAGAACAAAGATCCTCTATTTGAAGGAAAAAGAAGAAAAACCCATCAGGAAAATCTGTAGAAGAAAGCAATGGCGTATGTGGATCATGCTTTCTCGATTACGGACGAGGATATAATGATGGAAACCTCTTATAGCGTCAACAACAAGCCCCCCATCAAGGAGATCGCCCTCGCCGTAGCTCTCCTTGTCTTTGGCGTCCTCGGAATCGTCTTCGGCATCATCATGGCCATCAATCAAGTCGGCGGCGACCGCGCTCACGGTATTCTTTTCTCCAAATTTCCTGTCTTTCCCTCCACCGACTTGTTCGTTTCCTTCTCCCTCGCTGCCCTATTATTGGTGGGGGGTTGGAGATTTTGAGCTGGTCTGTGTTCCTTGGAGGGTCTGTATTGTGGTCTTTGTGGTGGTGGTGTGGAGGCACTATTGATTTGTTAGTATTATTAGTTATTAATTGTGATTTTTGGGGCGTTTAATTAGTAATACAAGAAGTTTTTTTGTAGTTGAGAAAATCTGTTTAAGCCCTTTTGTTTTCTCCCCACAGTCTGAAATTGATGATTACTGTAGCAAATTCTTGGCTATATTTCACAGAAGTTCGTAGTGAATAAAGTATACTAGTAAGCAAGAACTAGCATAAATCACAGTGTATGTCTTCGACATAATTAATGTTTGAGCTTATGTATTACATTCATTTATGTTGCTCTTTAATGTAAAAAGCTCATTAATTAAAATGTGTAACTTTAGAATATTTCAGAGTAACCTGACAAAATAGGAGAAAGATCAGCTTTTGATTGCTGAATCAAAGTTTATTTATACAATGTAATATGATGGGGACTGAACATAGATTATGTTCCCAATTTCTGACCTTAAGACTTAGACTTCACTGTAATGATTTGGTCATTTGTTGGCCAGCCCACTTGTTCTTGAAGTATGTCGAGGGTAGGTTGTCACTAATTTTTAGCGACTTGGAAGGAGATAAGGAGAAAATGAGGTGATTAAATAGGGGAGACGCAGCTCTGTAAAACTGAATGGATAGCTTATAGTAAGGTTTATATGGACATATTGATGGTACAATATATGATGTTGATCTAAGTTAACTTAATCTATGAAGTTATCTTGTAATAAATAAGACAAAAAGTGAAAAATTTGCATATTTGTTCCTTGGAGCATACATTCAACAACAACATTAGAATGATTTACGTCAAATACAGTGCATTCAGGTATCTTGATTATGTTATCTAGTTATTTAACAAATATTGCATCTACTACCATTCATCAGTCAATGGATAGTAGCCGCTGGCCAGTGCTGAAGTTGCTTTGCTGTCTTCTTTCTGTTACTATGATATTGAATATATTCTATTTGTTAGCTTATGTTGTGTTGGTTGAGGAGGGAGGTTTTGCCAAACACTCTGATATGTCCTACTGAGTAGCTTTGGCCCAGCCATCGAGCAGTATATTTCATGTTTTATGTATTTCTTTCGGCAACTGGAACTTATGTCATTTATCTATTTCACCTTTCGTCTGTCACTTTGTCATCTTTGCCACTTGAATTGAGAATTCCTGGCTGATCACAAAGAGGCGTCCTCTACATCATTGTTTCATCTGCACAAATTCTGCAATTAACTTTTTCTAGTTGGAGAGGTCTAGTATTGTTTACTAATTCTCTTCTAACAACATAGCTGCTTCCGGCGTTATTAATTCGTTTTGATGCAATGCTGTATTGCAGGGACCTTTTTTGCTATACTGGGTGGTCTGCTATTCCTTCCTGGATTCTACTACACGCGGATCGCCTACTATGCATACAAGGGGTATAAAGGTTTCTCCTTCGCCAACATACCTCCTGTCTAGATATGTGTGTTTGGTGACTCCAAGCTATGTACAGATCTCTCTCCCCTCTCGGCCATTACTTCACTCTTCTCTTCCATTTTTGGTTTCTTTGCTGTTATCTAATGCTGGTAGCAATGTGACTGTAAATCACAAGACTATTTCCACACGAATTCAATTTCTTCCTCTGCAGACAGACAGATTAAATTGAATGTCATTTAACATTTGAGCTGTGTACTCGTATGTTCCAGATGTCGGAGTTAGAACTTTGTTGGTAATAAGATTTGCTTCATCTCTAGACTCCTGATCTCATGAGTGAAACACTTGCTGTAGTTTCCATCTATGAGACTGAGTTGTTGACTACAATTAAGGAGTTTCTACACTAGGCTT
The DNA here is from genome assembly GCF_000512975.1 of Sesamum indicum. Lineage (NCBI taxonomy): Eukaryota > Viridiplantae > Streptophyta > Magnoliopsida > Lamiales > Pedaliaceae > Sesamum > Sesamum indicum. Next base: position 10,375,801 of record NC_026146.1, on the reverse strand, counting down.
CTTTTGAATCTTGAATAATGGTAAGAGGCGGAGAAGGGAGTTGTTGCCATCTCTTTCTTGTTGCCTAATGATTCTGTTCATTAGATTTTTCTTGTCATAATTACGATCACCAATGCACGTTTAATCTTCAAAGTAAACTCTAATTATGTCAAGGACGATGATGTTTCTTGCAAGCTAATCTTTCTTACCAGTCAACCTTTTCCTCGGCTCAAGTGACCTGGTATTCATATTTTTTGACAAAGTCAAGTTTGAGGTTACAATTCTTAATTCAGCTCAAAGGCCCTCTACCATTTCTGGATTCTTCTATTAGTATATGGTCTTCAATTTCCCTAGTAGCTGATTAGTTAGCTATTTCTATCTTTGCATAGAAGAAGATCTTTTGTTCTTTATAGCGGGATTCTTTTTCCTGATTTTTCTTTTGATGGATGTTCTTTCTAGAAGGATATTGCTGCTTGTTTCATTCTCTTATTACTTAAGAAAACATTATAATACAAGTAAATGGAAAAATATTAATTTTCATATACATGGGGAAAACCGCAAAATCACACATGGATAATGTGGGAAATAAACATGCAAGTATTCCATATCAAACGATGAGAACCATACCATGTCAACACAAATGCTCATTGTTAATGTAGTCTGATTTAAGTAAAAAATTTCCTATGTTCTAAGCGAACAATCCAGATCAAGCCTGGGCATCTAGAGAAAGGTCAATTTTGTGTACAAGAATTTTGTACCCACTCATACACCATTAATATAATTAGTGTGTGGGTCCTCCGAAAATTTGTGCTAAGGAAATAAAGCAAATCTGATCTAATAACTTGGGGCTGTATGGAATTAAGATGATGCTAACATTTAGAATAGATGTTCACAAGTTTAACGAAGAAAAGATTTTCCTCAGTAATAAAACGTGTTAGGCATGCCATTTAGGACGGCAAAAGAATAGGCACTTGATATCACATCAGGAATTACATATTGCAAAATATTGTTAATCTTACATCAAATATTAGTACAGACATGAAAATAGCATTTGAATCGTCCAAAGATGCAGGGTGCAGCTCTTTAAAGTTTGCTCAGCTGCAGATATTAACAAAAAGCTAAACTGGTGAAAAAGAGGAGGAGATTAGAGGGGCTACACGATATCGTTCAATGGGTTAGATACGATATCATCAGAACAGCAGGAAAATGTAGACTATATAACACGAGGAGTAATTTCCCTTGGAACTGTATGACATTCTGTCGTTTGATATTTCAAGATTTAGGAGGGAATACCAGAAAAGACTTTCTGCAGTTATCCTCCATGAAGTAAAATCTGCAAAACGGTGAGTCCAACTTTACTAAAACTTAAAAGAAACAAATGGCAAAGTTTAAAAGAGCAATGACGAATCTCTTACCTGCTCATAAATGTTACACATTCTGTATTTTGCTGGGTTTAACCTGTGGTTTTGCCTCTGTCTGATTCTGCAGTTGATCAGAAATTTGATCAAGTTATTTGAAAGGCATTTGGAGTTAAAAGGCAAAGATGACAAGGCACAGAATTTATAAAATTTGAACTTGTAGTTTATCCTCGTGATGAGCACATCAATCGTGCTGTTCACTATGACACTTTCTCAGCTTAAATCAGCACACACTATGCCTACCGTTTCACATCCTTCCCATTTTCATTTGACTTGGATGACTAACTTCATGCAGAGTGGCCTTTAATGGGTAGTCAATTTCCTTAAAGAAGTATGGGGGATGTATTTTCTCTGTAGTTTCTTTCTTAAAATCCCCATACAGAAAGTTAATGAACCACTATGGCATTTGGACAACTACACAAACAGAGCTTAATCCCATTCAAAGCACTACATATAATTGTTAGGCCATCCCAATACCTATAATCTGTTAAAATTTCACTTCCTTCAATCTGACTGCTCATGTTGGCAATCTATTGCCTGCACTGTAGCTTTGTTCTCATCAATAGGCTTAAGGAGCCTTCCATGAAACAACCTTGTCATAAGCAAACTTTGGAAATAAGACCAAATGGGAACACAAGGCAAGTGCTTGCTAATGAATAGCCTAGTTGATTACATGGGAACCCACTACACTTATTCGTTAAAAAATATCCCACCTTTTACCGGGAACACCATGTAACCAGGAGTTGCACGTAATGTATTACATACACATATCTGGTCATGCTAGAGCTATGACTTGGAACATTTTTTATTGGTTCTTACTTTGCTCCAATATCACACACCAAGTTTTGTCAGATAATTAAACTTATGAGACAATATTTCATCTCAAGACAAGTCATGCCGAAAAATGGTACAAGTAGTTCTTTTCTCGATTTTGCACCTGGTAGACAACATCAAGTCTGCAGATTTTAATATATATCAATCGGAGCTTTTAAAGATCTTCATAAGTATTCCCTCATTTTTAATTATTTTTTATTGCACGGTTTACTCACATTTTAATCAATCTTCCTTATCTGAGATTTATTTTCATAGTCTTTCTCAAATCAACCATGCACCAGAGTGCATACATGCTGCCATATTCAAATCTGTGCACCAAGAGTTGGGCATGGCATAATGTTGATATTTTTTTTTTCCCAAAAAACGGAAATGGGTGATTAATTAAAAAAATTCAAAAAGTGGCAACATGTACCAACATCTACCCAAGGCTGCACAAAATTTGGTAGACACATGTCAAATCTGCAACCCCTGGTTTGTGCACAGTGTGTGGCATGGAGAAAACCGTTTCTCTCTCCAGATAGTCCAGAAATGCGTCTATTAGGTTATGTGAATCAGATGCATGCATCTATGAGGTCATTGTTTACATCCTATCACAAGGCCCTCATGGTCTTTCTTTTCATCCTATAACAAAGCTCCATTCGACCTTCTATACCATCAGCTTGTAACGAAAATCTTCACTCCTTTGCTAAACTATGTTTCTTGTTTTCTGATTTGCTATAAATGAAGTGGAAAACTAAACAATTTTCACTCCTTTAGTGCAGCAAAATGCTCCTCATGAAAACAGCAAATCCCTTTCGTCCAACCAAACTGCGGGAGTCCATATCTCAAGTTAGTATAAGTGTAAGTGATTTTTTTATCGTCTCACATAACAACCTGGATTAATCCTTCCGAACAAACAAATGCGTGGATAGCCTGTCTATTCTGTGTTCAATACTTGTCCGTCCAGAGGTAAACCATACTCAGACAATTGTGAAGAGATTGCCAAAGGACATACCGAAATCCAATTGCAATTAAATCCAAAAACGTCCAAAGAAAAGAAAAGGGAAAGTTTTGATTTTGGGAACCTTAAAAATGCAGCAACAGCTAAAATCAATCGGCTCAATGTAAAGCAGAAAACTTACCTTTCCATTGCTCTCATAGTAATCATCCAATGCCCACTGATATTTTGATTGATTCAAGCCAAACCAATGTGCCACATGCTCGTCCAAACTCGCGTGCGCTGGAAAGGAATTTAAATAAGATAAACTATAAAAACTCAAATTCTTCCCTCTCTCAACCACATTTAGTTTTAATCAAAAAACAAAATATCAACTTGCTGAATTTTCCAAGATTTCAGCATTTAATAGAAATAATAAGGAAAAGGGAGTGGCGAAACGATACCATTCTGAACCTTGGCAACCGTGTTCCAGAAGAAGGCAAAAGAAGAAGGCTTCTCTTTGTAGAACTGCGCGGGCGGGGCCATAACTGGGGGAGGGGAACCGGTGTCCTAGGAGATTCGGGCTTGGGGCTGGGACTGGGACTTGGCGTCGCCGGAGGCGTCACAAACACGGTGTAAGGTCCGATCTTCCCGATCCTCGGCGGAGGCGTCCCTGATTCACTCTTGATTGGCATTTTTCCTCAACAAAAAAAAGAAGAAAAGAAAAGAACCTCAAAGAAGGAAAATGGAGCAAAATTCTTCCTCCCCCCTATTTCTTCTGCGTTCGAGACCACCAGAGAACTCAAACGAGGGTTCTTTCGACTAGATTGGAAGAAGGTTCTGCCTTTTCTCTAGTGTGTGTTGTGTGTGCGTATTAGAAGTGAAGAAGTGCAAGAGTGAGAGTGGAGAGAGGGTTTTGGGAGTGTTAGAAGGAGTGAGGTCAGTACTTGGAAGGTAATTGTCAGAGAATAGGAGGGGTGTTTTTGGGAATTCCACGTGGGGAAGCACACTACCCCATGTTCGCGTCGATCTTTGTCTCGCTATCATTCTCATTTCTCTTTATTCTTTGTTTTTTCCTGCAAATTATTAAAATAAAATTATTCTAATTTCATATAATTATTTGATTCATCATATCTAAATAATACTATTTTGAATAGTAAAAGAAATTAATATAATTTAAAATATATATATTTTATTTATATATAATTACATGTACACTATAATGTATATATATTACAATTATATATAATAGGTGGCGTCGAACGACTACAAAAAGTGGGCGACCTCGCATAACCCTCCTTTTGGAAGGGGCGGCGGCCAAATTCAAGGTGACGTCGCCCCCTTACTAAGCCGTGGTCGATGATGGAGAAGGAGAAAAAAATTATTTTTAAGAATAAAAAAGATTTTAAATAATATTTATAGTAAATAATATAATTTAAAATAATTAATATAATTTATTGGTATTTTGTTATTTAATTAGATATATTTTATAAAAATACAAAATTTGTTGAAATATATTTTAATTAATAATAATTTAATTTAGTTAATAATATATAATTATTATAAATGATTTTTAGATTTTATATGAGTTTTTAATTTAAAATAATTTTAGTATATTATATTTGTATCGTGCTAAATTTAAAATTTTAATTTTTAAAAAAATTTATATACTGTTTAGGTGTTTTTATATTTAAATAATATTTCATATGAGTTCTTAATTTAAAGATAATTTTAGAATATTAAATTTGTATTGTATTTTTTAAATTAAAAGTTTTAATTTTTAAAAAGTTTATATACTATATAGTTGTTTTTATATTTAAATTAATATATTTCATAATAAATATAATTTATTGTAATATATTTGAACTCAATAAATAATTTAAATCAATTTAAAATGTATTTAGATATGAAAGAAAGGGGGAAAATGGACATTTATATATTTAAAGTAATCCTCAAAAAGGTGAGCCACTCTTCATTTTTTTTTTAAGGAAGATGAGATTTTTTGTTGTATTTTATAAAACACAAAAGAGTTTTTTACCTATTAAATTAACATAGCGGAATTTCAAGCAATTTTACCAAAACACAGGAGGTGTTGTGCAATTTACCCAAAAGAAAAATCACAATCCTACATTTCATAGTAAGGACAAAATTATATCTTTATCAGAACATGGATATGGTGTGCTAACTTTAAGGGGAAAATGCAATTTCCGGCAAAAAATTGAATTAGATGTGATATATTAAATTATTGTCTTCAGTTGTAAATTATTTGCTATCCCAAAATTAAGGACGAAAATTTCAAACAATTATAATCTTAACTAGGGAAGTGCATCTCATATTCATAATATTTTATAAAATAATTATATTTGTACCCTCTCATCTATGGTTTATTTATACAAATCACTCTTATTTTTTATGTAATTACAGAAATCATCCCTGACAGCAAAAGAAAAAAGATAATTTGTGTAATGATGTTGACATTTTTTGAGATTTTTATGCGTAATTTTCAAAAAATGTATAGATAGTTTATGTAAATAAAATTTATATTTCTAAAAGGTGTATATATATTTTTTTAAAAATTAATATATTTCATAATAAATATAATTTATTGTAATATATTTGAACTCAATAAATAATTTAAAATTAATTAAATATATAATAATATATATAAATAAAATTAATTTAAAATATATTTAGATATGAAAGAAATGAGCAAAAAGACATTTATATACCTAAATTAATATTCAAAAAGGCAAAAAATAAAGCCTACTAACACAAAATGCGAGTGTAATCTACTCTCCGTTTGTTTTTAACGGAAAGGGGATTTTTTGCTGTATGTTTTAAAATACAGGGATTTTTTTGCTTATTGAATTAACATATGGGAACTTCATGCTATTTCATTAAAACAGAAGGGGTGGTATGCAATTTACCCTAATGAAGAAGAGAGAGAAAGAAAAAAAGGGTTGAAGGGAAAGGGAAAGATGTACGTTTTGATTTTCTTACTTTGATTCGCTTCAGAGGAAAGAAAGGGCGTTGAGATGGCCAATTTTCTCTTCACATTATTATCCCACTTTTTTGTCAAAAGAATTAAAGTAACTTTTGGGCTTCCCTTTCTTGTTTAGATTTCCATTTTTTTAAAAATATATTGATAATTTTAAATTAATTGACATATTATTATTAACATGCGATATACTAATATTTTTAAATTAATTTATAAATTTAAAAATTATTATTAAAAATAGACTAAATACCGATATTCATTAAACTTAAATCATAATTTTTTTTATTATAAGACCTCAATCTTACCATTCAGCTAAGGAATCACTAGTTTTAAACTTTCAAATTGTGAACTTCAACTTAGCTAAAATGATTCCTTTGAAGCTATAAACTTTTCATAAAAATTTGACTTTTTTGTAGACATTTTAATAGGATAAAATTCATATTACCCCATGTAATACCTAAAATATTTAAATAAGCCTTTGTGATAAAAAAAATAAAATAAAAACACATAACCCTTGTAAAATTTAAAAAGTTGCATTGCCCCCTGGTGCATTTGAACATGAGTCTTATATTGCAATGATACTACAAAAAAAATATTTTATTGTAATGGCTTTTTTAATAATTTTTAATGACTTTTGTAATGGATAAGCCTACCACGGCTAAATGAGGTGTTACAAACTATTTATAACGGCTTTACACAAAGTCGTTACAATTTGTAATGGTGTTTGGAGCGGCCTATAAACCTGGTGACGTGGGTAAAAATAAATTTGGAACTGCTTTTGTAACGACTTTGTTGAATTTGATTTAATTGTTATTGTAACGGCTTTTGTAGCACATTTAGGTATGATTTTACTTGATATTTAGAATGGTTTTTGTAGTACACTTTGTAACGGTGTTGAATTATATTGTCACTGTTTTTGTAACTGCCTTTTCCACTGCTCTTATAGCAGTTTTTTGAACGACTCATTTCAAAATTGATAATTATTTTTGACATAGTCTTTGTAATGACCTGACGAGTTTATATATTTTTGGTGTATTGGTTTACAAATGCAGTTACAAAAATTATTATTTATTTAATATATTTTAATATTTATTTTATTTAATATATTTTAATATTTATTTTTGTAAAATTAACTAAATGAATTTATATAAAAAACACATAATATAACAAAAAATAATAATTTAATTACAAATATAAAAATATTATTATAAGTTTGTATTTTTATAAAATACAAAAAAAAAATCCTAATCTAAATTATTATCCCCGACGGCCGCTTGTCTTCATCGTCGTCATAGCCGTCAGATGTCGGGGGATCAGTTGGAGGCCAGGGCGCTACATGATCGGACCAATTGGGATGGATGTTTCTGATGTAGCACTCAAGGGACAATACCGGATGATCCATGCTGGGGGTTGCAATTGTGGTAGCGAGGGCGATGGAGCAGTCGAACGGCTGGCCTGTGATGGTCCAGCAATCGAGTGGTGGGCCTCGAAGTCGAGACTAGATACTTGACCCCTCTTCTGACTGCCCGTTGCTGACATCCAAACCTGCTCCTCGTCCGAGGCCACGGAGCCTTTAGATGACAATGGATGCTCTTCATTGTTGTTGTGCTATCTCTGGCGTTCCTCCATCATCCTCAAGAATATCTCCTGCGAACATGTTAAATAATTAGATTAAAAAAATTAAAATTAAAAGAATGAATTACGTAAGTTTTTTTAATTATTTACCACGACCTCCTCCGCCCTCAGGCCGGTCCACTAGCCATCCTCTTTCTTTTTATAGACCTTCTCGAACACCTCCATCTGAGTAACGGGACGTTCGAGTTGTGTCTCCTATTCAAAAATCAATTCAAAAATTGATTAGAAATATGCGTTAAAATACTTACCATCTTCTGCTTGTGCGCCCCAACGGATGACGACCCCGCGATAGACGGTCGTAGCTGTTTATGGGTTTGCTCCCCGGTTGACCATATTTTTGGCCGACTCTACTTGAAATTCTAGGTTCGACCAGAACTCTAGGAGCTGGCGCCAGATCTCCTCGGCCAGCCACAACGGTCGAGCCAACTAGTTATGGGCGTCAGCAAACCGCTTCCACAAGAACTTCCCCACCTACGACTTAACGAGTTTGAACATGCTCTCATCGTTGCAATCCCACCAGTACGGCATCTGAAAAGTTGATAAATTAAAAAAAATATAATTATTTGATAAAAAAAATAAATTTTAATTATTAAATAATATTATACTTACCTTCAACTTTTGAAACCAGAATAACTGGTGCACTTGCGGGATCTGCGAGATAGTGGTTCAGGGATGCAGATAATCCTGGGGAGCAACCTTGCTCGTCACACGGAACCTTTCAGCTACTTTTGCACCCAACGCAGGCCATTCTGGCCCTACGCTGCCCGTTCGGTTTCCATACCTTTCGAGGACTTTAAACACTCCTTTGAGATGCCTAGAATTGGTTCTTGAAGGTCCCCAATATGCCCCCAAGAGATGCTCATTTAATGCCGATGTTGTCTACCGCCGCTGCCATCGTGCACGGGGAGGGCTGGCTGGAGCTCACCACTGCATGCCCCCCTTATAATAGGCTTAAAAAAGTTTTTCTTTGTTTTAAGAGTAGACACTGAAATGGCCAGAGGCGCACTTTTTTTGCATCTCCTTCAACCAACGTCCAAATCACGTGCCGCTTGAACCGTAGCGTAGGTTATGACTTCCATATCATAACTCTATAGTTTTAGCCCCATACGATCATCTATCGTTGAGGAATTGCCCGTGCAATACTCTGAAACTACAGTCTCGCTACTGCACTGGCAGACTCTGAACATCGTCGTCGTTTCCTACATAAACGGAACAGTATAACTCTGGAACATCTTGGAGGTGCTCCCAACACTCCAAGGATCTCGCCATTGAAACAATTTTGCAAATTTCAAAGGATAAAGCAATGTGTTTCATGCATTTCTCTCATGTTCGCGTGCAGGGTGATGCCTGATCGTCGCCCCTATATCTCCTTGCCCAAACGTCCTCGGAATGACTTTATACTTGATGGATAGCATCCCCACACATCAAGGAAGTTTTCATATAAACTGTATTGCAGTACCAAATCGGTAAGAGTCTCTGTTCGAAGGCCTTTTGCGCACCTACGTGCTGGGCGGCATCCCCTAGCCGCCCGCACATTCTCCGCAAATCACTGCTGGCCATTTTGCCCAAGGAGCAACCAGTGACATTCTCCCCCACTCGATCTGTTGACGTTCTCGTCAACACATACACGAAGGATTGAGGTGTATGCGGTGCCCAACTCTCTCTTAGTATCATGCGACACCAGACCGACCTCCTGCTCTTTCGAGAGCTTCGGCCGTGAGTGCCTCTTCGGCACAACACATTTTCTCCCCCACAAACGATGCCTCTGTTGCATCTGATGTGATCATCTGAATACAAGTGGAAGTCCATGTACTCTATCGACACCCTTTTCCCAAATCGGTGGTATTCTCCCCTACAATATATAGTGCCTCTAATGCACTCAATTCAACATGAAAACTCAAAGCGAAAGTCAGTGCCTCTCTCTGCACTCTCTTCACCAAAGTGGCGGGTAGCTCTCCCAAAATAGTGCCTCAATGCACTGCATTTTGCATTATTGGCTCAAGTTGAAAGTTTGTGTACTCTTCTACACTCTCTTCCTAATATCGCTCATGTAGGAAGTCTATGTACTCTTCCACACTCTCTTCCCAATGTCGCTCATGTTGGAAGTCTATGTACTCTTCTACACTCTCTTCCACAATGTAGCCTACTGAAGTTGGAAGTCTGTGCCTAGCTCTGCACTCTATTCTCGACTGTTGCTCAACCATTTTTGGAAGTTTGTGCCTCTCTACACTCTCTTTCCAACTGTTGCTCAACTGGTGTTGGAGTCTGTGTACGCTTCTGCACTCTCTCCCAATTGTTGCTCATTGATTGTTCGCCCCCACAAATAGTGTCTGAATACACCCAATTCACAACGTAAGTTGGAAGTCTATACACGCATTCTGTACTCTCTTCCTAACATTCTTAAGTGGTAGGTAGTTTATGCTCGTATCAAGGAGCCTTTAATTTGAATTTGTAGATATTTTACACTCATATTATGGAGTCTTCATGTGAATTTGACAGATAGTTTATACTCGTATCAAAGAGCCTTTAATTTGAATTTGTAGATAATTTATACTAATATCACAGAGTTTTTATTTGAATTTAGCAGATAGTTTATACTCGTAATCAAGGAGTCTTCAATTTGAATTTATAGATAGTTTATACTCATATCAAGGAGTCTTCATTTGAAATTTTTTAGATAGTTTATACTCGTATCAAGGATTATTGAACTTTCCATTTGAATTTAAGTTTGGGGGATAGTTTATACTGGTATCAAGGAGTCTTCATTTTCATTAAAATTTAATAGATAGCTTATATTCGTATCAAGGAGTGCTCGAAGAAAATTCAGTTTAAGAGTTTAGATAGTTTATACTCGTATGAAGGAGTGCTTGAAGAAAATTCAATTTAAGAGATTAGATAGTTTAATCTCATATCTAGGAGCATTATTGAAAGTTTAGCCTCTTATAAAGGAGAGTTATTGACTATTTAGGCTCTTATGAAGGAGCCTTCCAAAGTTTTCAGTGTGATGCGACATATTCTTCGCTCTTTTTCTTGGTCATCTTCATCAGTGCCAACACTTAAGATCCATGGTTATCTTAATGACATGTGCACGAGTTACTAATTCTTCAAAAGTTTTTGATGTGGTTCCTTCAAGTATGTAGCAAAGACCCTAATGCATTCCTTGGATGCAGATCTCAATTGCTGAAGTCTCGGATAATCTATCCTTGCAATCGAGGCTCAAATTTCACTAGCAGTTGATATAATCAATAACAGGCTCTTCCTTCTATTGGTAGAGTTTGTAAGTTCGATCATGTTGATTGTCCTTCTTGTACTGTAGTAGCGATTGAGAAACTCCTGTTCTAATTGCCCCCAACTATCAACTGAGTTGGCTTCCAAGTCAGTGTACCAGTCAAATGCATTTCCCTTCAAGGATCGGACAAATTGTTTTACAAGGTGATCTCTGTAGGTTTCTCTATTATTGCACGTCTCAATGAAATGAGTAATGTGTTGCCTCAGGTTACCCTTACCATCAAACTGCTGGAACTTTGGAGGTTGATAGCCTACTGGCATATTCAAATTATCAATTCTTTGAGTATATAGCTTGGTGTAAGTCATGGATGACTTAGAGCTTCTGTCGAGTTTGTTTTTAATAGTCCCCATGAGGAATTCTTTCAGTTGGTCGACGGGAATCAACCATTGTGAGGAGGTTTGTAGCTTTTTCATTCAGGACTTCTTTCTTTCATTGGATTGCTGCCTTAGAGATGTCTCGGCTTCGCCATGTGCCTCAATTTGTTTTCCAAGCACGTGACTAACATCAAATCTATCGATCTTGTTCATTAACTTGTTGATTTGACAAAAATGCTTTGCAAGAACTTCTAAAGCTTTCATCAGATTTGCAATTTGTTCCTCCAGGGTTGTAGTGTTTGTCACCATGATAGGAGCTACACTTGATATTAAGCGAGGGGTGGATGAAGAAGAATCATCCTTCAAATGTCCATCATCTTCGTTGATCACGCTGAGATGGAGTAGATCTTTCTCAATAGCTTTGTAGAAGGTCACCCTAGGTGCATTGGACATACTTCTTTTGATGACTCCAATGGTTTCAATTGAACTTGAAGCATCAACTTCAAGTTATCGAGAAAGTTTTGAGTGCCAGAATCTTGTTAGCAGTCATTCCGATACTTCAAAGTTTTGGTGAAGAGATGAGAGGTGGAAATGGTCCCAGTGGGCTTGCCAGAAATTTATAATGCAAATTTCGTGTTTTTGAATTTATTGAAATAAGAAAAACATTACAAACGATTTTGGATTTAGTCGAATATTTTGTGGGTACAAAATCTCTACCTGGAACCTCTAATTCTTCACTTCATGAATGCGATCTTCGATTTTGGAAACTTTGGAGGTGGAGCTTGATGCTTTGATCTTCTCCGATGTTGACTTGGGTCTCTAATAATGTTCATTCGATGGTCTTTTGACTTGTTTTCGAATCAAAGCTATAGACTTGGAGAACTTGACTTGAATCCGAATATTTCTTGGTGGGATTGAAGCTTCGATCTTCCGCCAAGATGGATTTTTATCTTAACAACGCAACTTCGCGGATCTTCCGACTTCTTCTCGAATCAAACGTGGACTTTGAATTATTTCATCAATGAACGCCTTGATTTTTGCCTTGAACGCCATAGATTTTCCTTGATTTGCGCTTTAGAGGATTTTGAGACTTCTTAAAGGCTCTCTTGCTTGTGTCTTCACTCGTATCTTTAATTGTGTCATGAGTGGCCTCTTGACTTTTCTTCACGTGTGTCATGTCTTGCACCTTGAGTTGTCTCTTGACTTGTCTTCACTTGTCTCTTGTCTTGTGCCTTGAGTTGTGTGTTTTGTTGTTGATGAAACATCCCTATTTATAGTTGTAGGCTGGAAGATTTTGCCATATTTACTTAATGACGTGGCACGATATGATTGGCCTTTTATGATTTGTTTCATTAATCACAAGATGTGATATAAAATTACCAAATTATTGATATTTACTTCCTTTGTTGGCAAGAAAAGATTTAAATTACCTTGAATACTTCAACTCCTTACATGGAAATGTTTTATTTTATCCATTAATCAATATTTTATTTTATAAAAAATATAAAATTGATGGAAAAATATATTACACATATCAATATGTAATTGCCAATAAATTTTGCATGCTTACAGTATCTATTTTTTACTTGAGATGTAATATATTCATGTATACATGTATGCATACAACAAGTACATGAGATGTATCTTGTGTGTGTAAAGTGTATATCCTTGTGTATATGTCATTTCGTATATGATATGAAAGACAACACTCCTCCATCACTCTCATTATCTTGACCACTCTCTTCTCTCTATTCTCTTGTTCTACTTGAATTCAAGTTAGAGTAAGGTCATCTTGAACATACAGACTAATAGTACAATCAAGTCTCTTATACTACATACACCTTATCTTTAGCAAGATTTTTGTGTAGACCACCTTGCAATATAGTATATGTTCGATGTAGAGTAGATCTCGTTGGTCTTTGCATGTGCATACCGTCGGAGGATAAGAGCTTGAAAAAAGTCCTAAAATCGAAAAGGTAAAATTTCGTGATTACATTTCCACCACTCTTTGTTACAATAACAACTTGTTTTATTTCAAACTTCTTTTATGCTTATTGAGTGCCGAATGTTGGGGATTACGGGACTAGTTTCCTTCTGATTTATAATTTAAATATGCAAACTTTCATGCTCTCATTACATTCTTGTCAAGTCTCGGTCAATACAGATTCTTTCATTATCCCCCTATATATTGCACGGTACGGATAAGTGTATTTATAATTCTAACAGTACAATAAAACTTTACCATTGACTTAAATTTGTTTGATCCTTGTGATTTTTTATGTGATTATATGATATATCTCAAACGCGTACGACTCACAATATCCTGCTATTATCAGGAATACGTTGGACTAAATGCAAGAGAATGGGGTATGTGGAGCTAATATTCTTTACATATAGATCCGAATATATTGATCAAGTGGAGTTGTAGTCTATTTTGACACCATATGATGATGACGCCCCTGATATTCATTCCCTGTTGTTTTATGCCGCCACATGCCGTGGAACATAAGACATTTGTTGATTTACTATGCTATTGTGGAAATGCATCACCTGGAACTAGTTCTCCAGCAATTCAAAATGTTTTAAGATATTCCCCCGAACCCATTGGTAAGTGAAAGACATTACATTCACTAGATAGATAGGGATGTCAAGGGAAAGATTAGCATCATCTCACAAGGACTATATTGCACAGTGAAATGACGTCCAATTGTTGTTGATGGTAAGACCCAAGATAAAAAATGATCATGGTATCGTTCCTAATTATATGAGCTCGTATCACCAAATTATTTGGGTTAAAATATCGCATGGTATCTTATTGACAAACACACCCGGATATCGTATTGCAAACCCAAGAGTATGTGGTATGCATTTTGGTTGTTTTTTTTAGTTATTAGAATTACGAACACAAATGTCTAATTTTAGCGAATTATGTTTGCAGACTAACAGAATGGAACAACTCATGATGGAGTGTGACAATGTCAAATTGATTTATAGTCATTGTTAGAAATGAGGATTAGACACCGTGAAGTTGCAAGGAAAATTATGAATTTTTTGCGTTCACTGCATCCTGTTGTACGTGTCGGGACCAACTAGCACATACGATCCACTGACACTTCATACATATCATTTATCATAGAGGACTATGTACAGAACGTTAATTTAGAAATGCGAAGAAATTATGGAATATCTCCAGTTTTATTTGAAGGCCTAGACTTGAACACCCCTGATGAGCCGAGATAGAATGATCACCCTCAATGAAATAGACGGCATCCACGTTGTAGCACTGAGGGTCATTACGAGTGTAATAGAATTTCACTTGATATATCACATGCAATACTCGATTTGAAATTTAAACATTTATTGCATCTATTAAACTATTACATACACTACTAAAATATTCTTACCTATTACATTATTATTAAGTTTGACGTGGTCGATATTGTTGGCGTGCACGGGGTTGTGCTCTATCCATTTTGTTTTATATCATGGTCGAAAATGTGCCTGCCCAGGCTTCGGCAAACTCGTAATTTCGGATGATACACAAGCTCAAAATGGATGGGATCCCAATACTCCTCCACCCATAAATGCTCAAACCTCCATTGATATATCTTCTTATATGATCGAATATTATAATATGATGGAACATAATTTGAAGTATTGGCCCCAAAATATTGACATGTTTGTATGACATGGGAAGAAGGAATTTCATGAGTTCCCCACTTGCCACACGAACACTAATGATGCTTCAATATTACCATGTATGTATGTGAATCCTGACCAGTTAAGCTTACTGTTAGCACAGAGACAGATTTTTTGTTATAATCAAACTTCTATACTATGTAATGTATTGTCCCACTTTGGCTAGCCTTATAACCTGAAAGTATAATCAACGCACTGTTGATTATCATTCAGTATCCGATGACATCGTGTGGTACGCTCGAAAAAGTATGAGCTGAACGGAAGAACGTTATTTGTACAATAGTCATTGTATATAGGCGTGTGGTACCCTTCAGCACCACTTATACACACAGACATATTTGTTGTTGGGATACATGTTCGCCAACCACCATTAAGGAATAACATCCAGTGGGTCTTACCAATCCTCCCCAAAACAATTGTATGCTTCTTCATTCAATCATTTAAATTCTTCTATTATTTGGACAAACTTATGAGCACTCACCTCTACACCAACCCTCTAGTAAAGATCCTTCAATTAAATGTTGTTGAATTTCTTATTAAAGTTCGAACATACGTGCCCGTAAGCAGAACACTATGAATCCCACGAGAAAGCTTGAATGTTTGAACAAAATTAATAGCATATATCAACCTACTATGTCATTCCGAAATTAGACAAATTCGATTTTTCCTCACCAAGCATTAGATGTTTGGAAATATTTTCATGAACCATCGGCACAATGCTAGTGATTCTTCATCAATTTGTGTAAAAAAATAACAAGCACACCTGCTGATTTGCATCTAAAGTTACTACCAACAATAACTTATGCGATTTAACGTACTTGGTAATCTTAAATAATCTCATGCTAGACTTGAATATCCATCGGATAATCCAATTGCACCCTTTTGTTGCATCATATTTGCACGCAACCTTCCATAAATTTAGTTTGCTCTCAACCACACGGTATTCTTGTCTTGCAAAAACGGACCCAAAAATCTTGTACACTTATTTTCAAATGGTCTTTATTCTTAAAATCATTCCACATGCAAGCTCTCCAGTGTTTGAATCATTGTAAAACTACCCCAATTATCAGTGGGGATATTGAACGAGTCGACAAGTATCTTTGGATGTGTTGTATTGAAAAATTGAACAACCAAATATAGACAAGTTGGTTCCCATGTGCCAGCCATTTTCAAATTAATTCCTTCTTTCTCAACCCATTAACATTATTACCAAGTACATCCAACATAATTGGAATGCTGACATCATCATTTTCATGATTATCATCAACTTGACCCTCTACTTTAAGGTTATCTCGTTCTAAGTTCATTGAATCATTATTTAAGAAACTGTCGGTTTCTGGCTCAACATTCAAACACTCATTGTCTTGTTGGTTGTATGTAGATAGACCTGCATAATCTTCATTAATTCTAAACTTGCCCATTACTTGAGTTGCTACTTACATACTCAGTGAATCTTGTGTTAACATAGGCACCAACAAACGGGTCATCTATTATGAATTGCTCTGCTTCAATAAAATTATCAACAGACACATATCCATTCACTGAGTGAAAATCCAAAAATTGCACATCTCGATCTGTCTTAATTGGCAACATCGCTGCGCTTCTTCCACCAGCATTATATGTTGTGTATTTAAAATGTACTTCTAACTTAAAATCATTCCAATAGAAGCCAAGTTTTTCATACAAAATTGTTTCTAATTCGATGTTCATAGTACTATGATATATTTTCATAAATTCAATCAATCATATAAATCAATTCGTTGACCTCCAAAATGTATAACAATATCAATATTATTTTGCTATGCCATATCTTTACAATAAAATAAAATACATATAAAAAAGTTGAGCTAATAACAATGTCATAACGAAAATAATTAAATGCATAAATATAAAAAAAATTTAGTAAAAGGAACTTATTACACTAGTTTCAATAGTAAAAATCTTCGACTGGTTTTCTAAATCTTCAACCCATTTCAGCAATAACAAAAAAACTTCAAAGTAAAATATTTTTTTTCTGCAATTGAGAAAAATTATTGTATTCAAGTGAGAAAAATTATCAAAAGTTAACAAGCACAATGAGGCAATTACGATAAATTATCGCAATTTATTCAACTTGATGAGACACATGCTCAAGCATGTGTCCCATCCAGCACGTGTCCCATGGATGGGACGTTGCTGGTTCGTGAGAGAACCGATAGCTATGCCAAAGTCAGAACTGATAGCACAACTACGATTCTATTAAAAGTAGGACAGTAGCCTGCTTTTGTAGGCTGCTGCCCCTGCTTCAATTTTTTTTTTTTTTTGAAAAGATAGAACCAAAACAACGGCTCTGCATACTTTTATAAAAACTTCAAACGCCCCTATTTTCGTATTCTTCTTTTTTTGTATTATTTAAATAATCTTTCTCCTTTAACAAAATTTTCAAAATAGAAGGTGATTTCATGTATCTAACTCCGTAATACACAAAGACCTTTTGGTCCATGATTGTAAATAAGTTGGCAAAATTATTTCATTTACAATCAAAGTGAGGGTGAATGTAAAGATATATACTAGCCAATCAATTTTCATTAATTCTTTTTTACTAAACAAGACTTGACCAAACTTGTCCAAACTTGTCCATTTTGCTGATTTGAGACAATCAAATTATAGTTGCTCCAATATGTTTGGCCAGTTTCTCTTAAATCAGCGTATAGGGTTGTCTCTTTGCTAGCCCTAGGACATGTCTACGTTTCATGCTTTTTGAACATGAAATCAATGTACATCTTATGTCACGTGAAAATGAGACTGAAAAAAATAATCAAATACATACCTTCTGCACATATTTTATTATAGGCTAAATTGCAGTCATTTTTTTCAAAATTAAATGTAATTATAAGTATTTTTATATTATTTGAAAAGATACAAATATTTCTTTCAATTTAACATCCGTCTAACAAAAAACTCATTCCGTTAGCCTTCATTCAATTTTCATGTAATATTTTTTGTGATAAACTGACCAAAATTCTCTTTAGATTATAGGTTATAATTTTATATACTTTTTAGATTGTTTTTTAGAAATATTTTTATAAACTAATATTTTCTATGAATTATTTACTTTACCACCCTCAAATTTTTTGTATATTTTTCAAATGTTTCTTTTAAAAAATCAATAAGGGTAAAACAGTAAATTTTACCTTACCATTTAGGAATTATATAATTATTTTTCACTAGAGAGTGGTATTTATAATTTTTCAAATAATAAGAGTGGTATTGTAGTAATATAGTACTCTATTAGAAATAATATTTCAATTATGAAAGTTTAAATTTAAAAAAAAAACAAAGGAAAAGAAGTCCTTATGCAATCAAAAACATCAATTTTGACCCATTCTTTATTTCACATGAAAGACTAATTAAATTATTTAACAATTTATTTTATATCGTACTCAAACAACCATAAAAATATTGGCAAGACATTATATTAACAATTTAACACATTACTTACATTAAACTAATATAAACAAAAGAAAACGCTTTAAACATAAAAGTCTTTAGAAAAGTAAGTATTTAAAAATTAAAATTTTAAAGAAAATACATTTTTACAACAAAATTTTCGACTAATTTAATCTTTCATAAAATTTGATTTTACCCTTTATCTTTGAATCTTTTATTAATTTTTTTAATGCAAGTTTTTATTTAAAATACATTATATTTTATTAACAAATAAGGACATTTCATTATAGACAATACAAATAAAAAATTTATCTCTGAATTTAAAGAATATTAATAAATACCCAGTTGAAATAATCATTTTTATTATACCGTTTCATTATGTACAGTACACATCGTACCGTATATTCTTATTCGGTTTGTATAATCAGTATATAAATAAAGTAGCCATGAGAAGAGGATAAAGAATTTTGTTGATTAGTTGTATGTCATTATCATTAGGGCATAGTGTTTTACTACATTATGCTATGTTTTTAAGCATAAACATAGGACAATGTGCCCTAAAGTTAGCATCCATACTATATATCTACCACCAACCAACCACCCTTGATGAGAATGGACTTCACAAAACTGTACTCCCTCTTCATGCTGCAGATAATAATTCTGGAAATTTGGAATAGACTCCACATGACTACCAGCTCCCATGTTTCTTCTATTTTTTAGGGACCATGCCCCATGTTCTCTCATAATTACATGGTATTAATAGTTTTGGTGATTTATGATTTTTTTTTTGGCATCATTTTTAATAAATTAAAATGAAATTAGATGAATAATTGTTCGTTTTGCAATCGATAACGCTCCGGCTCATTCGATTATTATGAAGGGTTTAGTGGTTTTTATTCGAGAGACGTGAAAGGGGTCGTTTCCTTTCAGTGACTATTATATCCCTATATATGGAAGGATCTGGTGCTTTATTGTGAGAATGAAAACTTGCGGGTTTTTACGTATTTTTTCTTTTTTTAAGTATTTTGTGCTTTTTAAAGGTGCATTTTTGTATAAGTTGCATGAAGATATGGGACTCGAATAACATCTAAGCTTGAAAGGTCCATTTTTTCCTAGCAAGACTTTTTTCACAAACTAACTAGTGATACTATGGCTGACGTGTCATAATATATTGTGCAACGACAATTGATTCATATGAAAAATTGCATATGACATCAATTTGTTTGGTTCTTGGGAGCTGAATTAAAGAGTTTACGTCTGTAATTATAGGGTTGTTTTTTTATTATTTATTTTAAACATAGTTCATCTTTCCTTCATTCATGACAATTAGGCTTTTGCCTCAACAGCAAGATTGATGTTTCAAAACTCTTTACTAAGCACACGTCTTAAGTTAGAGGTCCACGTATGTGGGTGACGGACTACTCGTACAGTAATTTATTATTTTATTTGTTTTGAAATTATTAATATATTTATTGGAATTAAATATTTTAATGCATTTTATTAGAAGTAGCTTCCCTTGATCCATGTGATAAAATGGCTTTTTATCACATTGACATTAGAAGGCCAACCAACTAAGGTGAATAGCAACATTTTTGAAAGTGAGTCACTTGAAGGATGCCACTAATTTAGGGTCCTTACTTTAAATTAGTGATTCATATAGTATTTGTGCACACTATGTGTGTATATATATGCTATAGAATATAAAAATATCAAATTTAAATAAAAGATATTTTTATATGATAAAAAAATAAGAAAAATTATTTGTTTAGTCCTTTAAGTTTGTCTGCTATTAATTTTAGTCCTTTAAGTTTACACATTTTAGTTTTAGTCCTGTAACTTTAAGAAATGTGTACTTTTAGTCTTCTGACCCAATTTCTAACAATTTTATCCCTACACAGCTTTTTAAAGAGCAAATTTAGTCCATCTACATTCATTTTGCATCTCATAACTGATGCCCACAAGAAGGTATGAATTTATAGAAACTTAGTTTTATTTTGGAAGCATGTTGGGCCTTAGAATAGCATTAGGATGGACTATTAAGCTTTATTCTCAAAAGAGCAAAAGAGTCCTATATTAGGCTAAAGGACCGAATCTACACAAAATTGATAGATAAATGATTAAATCTAATATTACTAAAATTAAAGGACCAAAAGGGATTCAAGTCAAAATTATAGGACGAAAATTTTTTTTTTTCCAAAAAATAATTTAGTTGGATTGGAAAGTCAAGATTAAAAAAAAAAAATAGTCAATTTTAACGATTTTAATTTTTTAATAAATACTAGTAATTCTAATTATTATAATCCGCCTTACTTACAACCTACCTATTACATATCTATGTAATTCTGTTATATTTATATAATAATCTTTTATCTATTATTTTTGTATTATAAAATTCACTTTTTCTTTAAAAAAATTGTTTTTCTTCTTTAAAAAATTACCCTTTTTTTCATTTTTTAGTTGCAATTGCAAGCAAGAAAACAACCCCACTAGTTTATGTTTTTTAATAGCCTTGGCAATGGTTTGGGATTTTTCAAACTCTTCGGGGCGGGTTCGAGTCTAAAAAATTGAGTTATGGGCGTTGAATTCGAGACCTTCTCATGTATATTTTATTTTATTTTATATATTTTTTTTAATATTATTAATAATAGAGTTATAAAATGAAAATTATATTAGTAATATGATATAAATATTAATCTCTTCCCAAGTAATAATAATTTCACGGATGTATTATTAAATTTTATTTTTCTTTATATGTTTTCTTTTAAAATATAAAATTATTAGGCAAGAAAAAAACGAGTTACAATTTATGTGATTCGTAGTTTAGATTGACGCAAACTCACATTCTTTATAAATAAATAGATAGATTAAGAGATCAAGAATTTTAAATTTTCATATATTTGAAAATTATAGTTGATCAATCACTCCAAATCTCGTTTCAATTTAAAAGGTTAGGCCCACCCTATCGGGCGGATCTTAGGCCCACTCTAACGTGTCCTACTGCCACTCTTTATTTTTTTTTACCTGTCAGCTTGATTACTAAATAAGTTGAATGTAACCAAGTCAATTCGCTTTATTTGAAGATGATAATTAAATAATTTTAATCTAATTTATTGACAACTCCTAGTAAAAGTTTCCTTCTAATTTGGAGCAAAGTGAACCCAATCATGCACACCCCGAGTAAAAAAATGTTGTACTCTTGTACTCCATTGAGTCTTGGAAATTTTGTTTGGTATTATTAGAGGAAAAAGGAAATATTTGGGCAAACATGGTCAAAATGTATATCTTTCCTACCATTTCATATTTTTTTTAACAATATTGAAATTTACTATATTCTTTTCAAATATATTTACTTTTTTGTATTAAAGAAAATCCAAATATAACCCAATTTTTATTTATTGAGAAAAGTTCTTTAGTCGTGTGTCCAGGGGCAAAGCCAAGCCCCGTCGAGCGCTAGCGGCCGATAGGGTTTGGCTTCGTCTCGGATCTATTAGCCTATCAAGTCTTAGGTCTGAACTTTGTTTTACCTATTAATAAAAAAAAAATATTAATTTGTTTAAACAATAATTACTTCGGCATTCTCGTTTTAGTCTCTTTCTACTAGTTAGAATCACATAGTTTCCATTTAGCCCAAAAAAAAAAAAAAGTTTGCTATCTTGTGATTTTCTCAACACCAAGTTATAATTATCAAATCTTCTTGCTTGTAAGTTTCAACCTATCACTCGTTGTCGGAATAAAATTTGTTCGAATCAATTGTACTGACATTATTATATTTATTTAATTTGTAATGATTATTATAATAATTAATTTTTTTGGAAATTGAATAATTTTATTTACCACCTAATTAATTAAAATTTGATAGGGTTAAGCCAAATTTTTGAGTTCGCCACTGTGTGCATCAATTATATATTTCAAGATTTCTTTTATATATGCAAGCAGTCCTGACACGCTTTTCCTGTGTATATATAATAAATAATTCTTGATATTTTAAATTATATTATAAGTAAGAATAAAGTATATTAATTGGATATTTAAGTGAATGTAAAATTTAAAAATTTGAATAAGTTAATTATCTTATCAGTTGAATTGACATTTTTTGAATCACAAATTTTAGTAGAACAGTATCAAAATCGACTTTATATTTATAACACTTCTCTCTCTCTTTTACTTATAATACTATAGATATATATATTTATAAATATATATATATATATTCAATATACTATACATAGAATATGAAAATATTATTGTGAATTATCTTACGCCGGAACAATATAATATTTATCGTTAATGTAATTTATTCTTTTTTATATTTATACTCGGTATATATATAACATAATATTAGATATTTAATTTTTTTAAATACATCGATATTTTTAAATCAATCAACAAAAGAATTACAACATTAAATATGTAATACATTAATATTCTAAAATCAACCAACGACATAAAGCAAATAAAGAAAAACAACATAAAATTACTAAAATCGGATTGAATAATTAAATGGGATTTTTTCCATAGAAAATTTAATTCACTCTGGAATACGAGATCGACATTTGAAATCAAATTAAATAATACGTTGAAACAAAATAAAAATAATAATAAAATTACTATACGCACCGACTTCGTACAACTCAAATTCACGACCTCTTAATTATAACAATTGGAGCAACACCTCATTATCACAAATTAGATGTAAATAATTTCGAATTTTGCGTGAGAATGAGACAGCAATAATTGGAATGGTGCCAATTTGACATTGAACTCACTACCACAACTTAAATTCGGTAATTGTCACAATTGCAAAAAGATTAGGTTTTGCTTCTTTGGTAATTACAAAAAATTCAATTTTCGTCATTTAAAAAAGTGGTAAAAGTAAGACCCTCAATTTGGAAGTCTCATATTTTAGTTTCTTTATTTTTTTTTTCCAATCATCATTTTCTTTAATATAATGTATACTTAAAACATATTTTATTTTATTTTTAATCTACGCAATTTAAAAAGTGTCAGTGTAATAGAGTAACCACCTGATGATCACCTTGTTGTACTGTATTGCTTTACTTAATGAAAATTATATTTTTAAAAAAAAAATTATCGGTCTTTTTTTTTTAAAAAAAAAACTATCCCATTTTTACATATTTTTGGAATAATTACATCGTCTTTTTCCTAAATTTTCGTAAATTTAAATTTTTATGGAATTTTATTGAAACTAAAATATGCTTTTGTTAGGGGAAAATGGATTGTAGACCGATACTATTTATTACACGTGGAGAGTCAGAGTAATTAATTTTGGTTGACGGAATATATATTTATTAAAATACCCTTGAGAAATCGTCTTTTTAAGTTTTTAATTTTTTTTCTATAAAAATACTTAAAATTTACGCGTATTTAAAAATTAATAAAAAGTATTTAAAGAAATATTAATTAAGATCAATTATTCATGCTATTTTTCATAAATTAATAAATTTAAAAATTAAGGTACATTATATTGGATTACTCTGAATTTTGTTATAATTATAAGTATTTTTTAAAATTAATAATCATCTAACAAGTATTTTTTTATATTAAATTATTAAAAAATATTTATTAAACGATCATAAATTTTAAAAATATTTAATAAAATTATAGACACGCATTGGACATAGAGCTGTGTTGTATATATTATGGATGAAAGTCAAAAAAACAAAAGCCAGCTGTAGCATTATCTCCCTCGTATCTCCATTTGCCTAACCCAAAACTAGTACTACTACAACTTCGCACACACTTCTCGCAGATCTTTTCTACCTCAAGCTGCTCTGTTGCTCGCCGTAGTTTCTCTCTCTAGATTACTAATCTATATCTTTCTTGCTAAAACCCAATATCTCCTCCAACCCATTTTTGCAAGCGCAGTGAGGCTTCCCCAAATTCTTGAACCCTAAAACCCATCTAAAGCCCAGTTGGTGGTTTTGTGGTGTTTTTTTGGTTTTTGTTTGGTTGTTATCTGTTCGGTCAGAGTTAGTATGGGGTGATTGGAGAAGGTGTCGTGTGATTGGGTGAGGTGTGATGGAGTGGGATAGTAACTCGGAGTCTGATCTCAGCGGTGATGAGGAGGAGGAGGAGGAGGTGGAAGAGGAGAGTGGAGAAGGGTTAGGGTTTATGTTGAGGAAGAGAGGCGGAGGTGGGCTGCCGTTTCCTGTGGATAGGCTTCTGCAACCCTCGCCTTGTGGGTTTGTTGTGACGGATGCTTTGGAGCCTGACAATCCCCTTATTTACGTTAATTCGGTATTTGAGATGGTTACCGGGTACCGCGCTGAGGAGGTTCTAGGTCGTAACTGGTTAGTGTTTTCTTGAACCTCTCCACTGCCTCCCTCCCACTCTCCGTCTTGACTTCTCTTTGCGTTTTATGATTGGATAAAATGCTTTATGAAAATTCATCGGTAATTGTTCATTTTTCATCTGTGTGGAGATGTACGGAAACGGATGTTAATTTTGAGTCAGATAATAATGAGGACGAACAGAATACCTCGGGACCATTTACATAATGGTGACGGTTTATAACAAATGAGACAGACATTGGGTGGGCTAGAGCAGGAGGTAATTGATGTTGCAATTTTTCTGTTCTCATTAGTTGACGAAAAAAAGTATGAGAAAGTGGCAGTGCTAGGTTCAACGTTGTGTGTTGTTATAATTTATGCATTGCACTTAGTGGTCTTTGGGATTTGTAATCTTTGTTCTATTATTGGTGGCATTAGTCGGTAGAAAACATTTGTTTCGTCTCAGTTTTAGACATTTGAACCTTTGCCCTATTGTTTCTAAAGATTTGGTGGCATGGTAAACAAAAGTATTGAATGTCACATTAGATGATAACTGGAGGACAAAAACAGTTAATATTGAATCTCCTCCTTTATTTGGTTTAAAAACAACATCCGACATGACATGACTTTTTGTTCATGTTACTGTTCTTGGGTATAAAAGATGTGCTATTTTCTGGAGGTGACCCGTGACAGTAGACCCGGATCTGTTGCAATATATGTAATGGATGCATGAATTTTGTTACTCTCAACTATCTTGGTATATGGTATAGAAAAATTTTCAAGTGCATCAGGGTTTGTCCCACATGAAGAATGTGTGATGGGCTTAGGACTTTTAGGAAGGCATGAACTTTTGATTTTTATGTCTTAGTTACCTGACTTGGAACAAGGATAGATCAGTGTTTGAAAACTTGGTAGTCTGGTTGTGACTGTATTAAGTATTAAACAAGTTGACATTCAGCATAACTTATTGTGAATGTCATATCTCACTGGAAGAAAGTTGTACTGCAACATTTTGAATTATATTCTGAAAGTTGAACTGCCCACAGGATACATTATAAGTTCATTTATAATTTTATTTATGTCGAACAGGTGGTTTTTGAGTTTACTGAGACATGGTTATTTTTTTGGCACAAAATGCGACCTGGTTTATGTAATTTTACTTTGTTATGTTATGTTAACTGTATATTAAGTTTTAAGTGATATTTGTGGTCTTTATGTGCCAATTGGATTTTCCTAGTTACAGAACTTAGGTGAGATATCAATCAGAGTTCAGATTTAAAACATTAGATGGAGTCTGATGACAATTTGACAGTTGAAATGGCCAAATGAAGTTAGAAACATAAGATATACCCAGTACCTGGTTTCACAGATGAGTGCTAAACTGGAGTATCTTTTGAGCTTTAACCTCTAGCTTTGGGAGGATTCTCTGCCTACAACCTTAGGCTTAGGAACTGCTGTGACCAGAAGAAAGAGAGGTGAACCTCATCTGTGCTAATCAGTTACGATGTGTTGCGTCTGACCTTCTGTAGTGAACATCTATATCTTTTGTAATGTCAGCTGCAAATTTTCTATATTGGTATCTTTTGTGGGTGACAATGACAGAAAATATGGAGACTTCTTGGAATGGCCCAAATAGGCTGCAAATGAAGCTTTGCGTGTTTCGAAGGATTGGTAATGTTTTGGACTTTGAGTGAAGAGCTTTCAAAATCTAGTGTCTATGCAATGTTTCTTTGTTCCTTTTAATCCAGGGAGAAGAACAATTATTTATACATATTTAAGGTAAGAAGTAAAATTGCAAAGAGTGGCGGGCATCAAATAAAAAAATTGGACTTTAACCCAAATAGAGGGGTTTGGCTAAAGTGGATTAGGTATGAACTGGTTTAGGACAGGCGTTGAGTGAAGCAGAAATCGATGATTACCTGGGAATTAGGATTTGTTTTAAGTTGGAAATGTTCAGTTGACACTAAATTATTTGCCACAAGATTTGGAAAAAGGCGGAGAAAGAAGCTTGAGAATTATAATAATGTCTGAAAACATCCTTTCTCTCATTTTTCCTATCAGCTCGTGCTATTTTCCTCTGAGGTTTTCTACCTTTTCCATCTTTGAAGAATATTCTCTCCTTTTCAAAGTTACCTCTCTCTCAGATTATGATAGTTTGGGCATGCTCTGTTGGAAATGTTCAGTTGACACTAAATTATTTGCCCAAAGATTTGAAAAGAGGAGAAAGAAGCGTTAGAATTATAAATAATCTTTGAAAACTAATTCCCTTCTCTCATTTTTCCTATCAGCTTGTGCTATTTTCTTCTCGAGGTTTTCTACCTTTTCCATTTTTGAAGAATATTCTCTCTCTCAGATTATGATAGTTTGGGCATGCTTTTCTCATTATGTCATCAACCTAGGTTGTCAGCTGCCCTGCATTGCACTTATTGTCTGCTGCTTTAACACACCCTTTTGGTTCTGTGTATCCTTCCACTTGACTATGCCCATTTTTTTCTCGGGCTGGGGGGGGGGGTTGTTGGCATGTGAACATGAAGTGTCCAATATGGAATCCAGCCTGTTGCTTTCGTAGCATGTGTAAGTTAAGTTTATTTGTGTTTTACTGAATATATCTCTTTGACTCTGGTATTTTGTTCTTCACTTTCAGTCGATAACTTTGATCTGGATTCTGAGTCAATAATTGGAAAATTAGAATAAGTGTTGGCCAGAGTGGTCGAGCCTGATGTATGGTGGTTTGTGGCTGCCTTTATAGCATATGACACACTGAAATTTTCAAGCATGATAGTCTGTTGGAAATGGGAAAACCTGACTGTATCATATCCTAATGCTGACATGCTTGACACAGGGGAAAAAAAAGATACTTTATTAGCTGTTCTGGATAAATATTTAGATTGAGAATTTGCTTCCAAAATGGTTTTGGTGAGAGGGACTGGACAGCAGCTATTATTTGTTTTTGGACAACATAAAGTCATAAACAGACTTGAGGGTTGGATTTGTTATTTTGAGATATTATTACTTTTGGTGGCACCAGTTTCTGTTGATTATCTATTATGCTAGTTCATTATTTAAAGCTCTGTCAATCTTTTTTATGCCTGTGATGAACACCAAGAAATTTTGAGAAGCTTTTCAACACATGCGTCAAATGCTGGTATCTGGTTCTTGTGTCATTTGTAGTTTTCACAAGGTTGAAAGTGGTGATAGACCTTTGAATGTGATCTGTTGATTTCTTTGTTAAAAGCTTTCCAAGAACCTTAGTAATGGATTCTTTTGACTTTGGGCAAGAAGTCAGAAACACTGCAAATCCTTGTTTGTATTACACTTTACATCATTCTATTCGATTATTAGCTTAGTTGACTTAGTTAACGCGGCACTTATTAAATATAGATCTATTGCTGCTGGAATAGGAGGAACATAGGAATCTAGGGACTTCAGTGATCATAATAAGGAATTTCTAGACTAATAAAAATAACTGTTGTAGAAGTGTAGAACTGGGTTCGGGTCCTTGGGGAGTAATTACCTATTCTATTGAATGGATTTATTGGTATCTAAATGTTTCTGACCAAGTTTCTGAAGAGAGTAGAAACTAGATTGAGTTGATGGTAGATGATGTTTTTGCCGAATGCCTCTTGCAGTGAAGCAACATTTTATTTCTTAAACTTCTTAGCAACTTCCTTTTCGTAAGGCAATGCCTGCAAATGTTGGTCAAGATATTTGGTCAACGGATGCATTAGCTGTATGGTATTCTGTAAGATCTGCAAATTTTAGCTTACCTTTTTAGTTTAATTGCGCTACTCAAGGATGGTATAACTTTCCTAACTTAGATTAGGTTCGGTTTAACATTGTTTCACCTGACTGTTTTTTGGTAAAAGTATCTTTGGCTTTAAATAGAAGCTTTTGGTCTTCTCACCAGCAACTTCTGGTGGAAATATTGCTGTGTTAGTCTTGCATTTGTTTGTTTCTTATCTTCACTTGGTAATAATCCTGATATCTCAACCACTTTGTTCCAGAGGTATAATTTTTTTTTTAAGTGGAGTTAGTGAAATGTTTCAACTAATGTGTGGAAAGGGGTTCCTGTTTGCGAAGTTTGTGTTCTCGTTTTATTTCGGAGTGTTAATTGGCCCGTGAAGCACTGACTTGAAAAGTTCTGCATAATATGATTTATCCATCTTTCTATTGTTCTTCTGTTATGATCTATATCACGTTATGCTTTTAGATAGAAGTCCATGGATGTTATCACTAATCATGTCCTGAACAAAGAATATGGCCTTTGCTCATCTATGTCAGTGCTGTGACTCATTTGCTAGTTGTTATGTTATATTACTCTCCTCAACCACCAATACTAAAAGGTAAAGAATGATAATAAATAATAAGAAGACAGTAATAATTTGATCCTACGCACCTAGTGATGCTGGAAGGGGAAGGGGAAACTTGAAAGTGACTTTGGAAGTTGATAATTTACCTAATTTTTTTGGTTTGAATGGTGAGATTTTTATGTTTGGCACAAGTGTAGGAATTTTACTGTATTCTTGGTATTCGATGTACTTGACATTGCTGTATGTAGGTGGCTACTATATGCTTATTACTGACTTTATTCATGATTTTTTTGATTTTTAATTTGTAAACAGAAGATATAATAACCATTTGACCGAATTAAGTTATCGACCTTACCTCATCTCTTTTATGAGTTGCTACCAGTTTTCTTAACTCTTTTGAGCCGTCCTTTTTGAAGTTGCTAAATACATTGTCTGTGTTTTTATGTTTGTGATATGAGCGATAGCCTACTGAAGCCTTGATTATTTCGAAATTGCTGCAGCCGCTTCTTGCAATGCAGGGGCCCATTTGCCAAAAGAAGACATCCTCTTGTGAACCCCACAGTGGTTGCTGAAATTAGAAGATGTCTTGAGGAAGGGATTGAATTTGAAGGAGAATTGTTAAATTTTAGAAAAGATGGATCTCCACTGATGAATAGGCTTCGCATGACCCCGATATACGGTGATGATGAAACAATAACACATATAATTGGCATACAGGTCTTTACTGAAGTAACTCTTGACCTGGGCCCACTTCCAGGATCATTGGCCAAGGAACCTGCAAGAGCATCTGATAGGTTTAGATTTAATATTTCTCTTTCTGGAGTGGTTTCAGATGGGAGTCGGAATATCGGCCGTGGGGTTTGTGGAATAATGCAGTTAAGTGATGAAGTACTTGCTCTGAAGATCCTTTCACGATTGACTCCAAGGGATATTGCTTCTGTTGGCTCTGTTTGTCGGAGGCTATATGAACTAACAAAGAACGAAGATCTTTGGCGAATGGTCTGCCAGAATGCATGGGGTAGTGAAACAACTAGAGTGCTAGAGACTGTGCCCGGTGCTAAAAGGTTGGGATGGGGTAGATTGGCAAGGGAACTAACCACTCTTGAAGCAGCAGCGTGGAGAAAACTCACTGTTGGAGGTGCAGTTGAACCGTCTCGTTGCAACTTTAGTGCTTGTGCTGTTGGCAACCGTGTGGTTCTTTTTGGTGGAGAGGGTGTTAACATGCAACCCATGAACGATACATTCGTGTTGGACCTGAACTCCACAAATCCAGAATGGCAACATGTCAAAGTGAGCTCTCCACCTCCTGGGCGCTGGGGCCACACACTTTCTTGTGTGAATGGTTCTAATCTTGTCCTGTTTGGCGGTTGTGGAAGGCAAGGGTTACTTAATGATGTCTTTGTGTTGGACTTGGATGCCAAACATCCTACTTGGCGTGAAATCTCTAGCTTGGCTCCACCACTTCCTCGATCTTGGCATAGCTCCTGTACCCTTGATGGGACTAAGCTAATAGTCTCTGGTGGTTGTGCAGATTCTGGAGTGCTTTTGAGTGATACCTTCTTGCTTGATCTGTCGATGGAGAAACCTGTATGGCGGGAGATACCTGTAGCATGGACTCCACCTTCACGTTTGGGCCACACTTTGTCTGTTTATGGTGGACGGAAAATCTTGATGTTTGGAGGTCTTGCCAAGAGTGGTCCTCTACGGTTTCGATCAAGTGATGTGTTCACTATGGATTTGAGCGAGGAAGAGCCAGGTTGGAGATGTGTTACAGGGAGTGGGATGCCCGGTGCTGGAAATCCTGGAGGCATAGCACCTCCTCCTCGGCTAGATCATGTGGCAGTGAGTCTTCCTGGTGGTAGAATCCTTGTTTTTGGTGGTTCTGTGGCTGGTCTTCACTCTGCTTCCCAGCTTTACATTCTTGATCCAACTGAAGAGAAGCCAACATGGAGGATTCTGAATGTACCTGGGCGGCCTCCTAGATTTGCATGGGGTCATAGCACATGCGTTGTTGGAGGGACCAGAGCTATAGTTCTTGGAGGTCAAACTGGGGAGGAGTGGATGCTGAGTGAGCTTCATGAGCTATCGCTAGCAAGCTCCGTCATATAATGACGAGTAACACGAAATTTGTCAGGCTACTTCACAGAAAAAAAATTCTTTTTGGTTTCAAGAACGTGATACCTGTTCTAAGCAACCAGTTTGTAGAGATTATTTCTGCATTTTGGAAATGCTTGACCGTGCTGTTCTTGAATTTGTTTCTTGTAATGCTCCTTGGAGCATTTGAGCTAATGCCTGCTCTCAGTTTAATTTTGTGAGTTTTGTATGAAATTTCCGAGAAAATGCTGCCCGTTGTTAGTTCTCTCTAGGCTGCTAGTACTCGGTAGAAACATAGGGCATAATATATTTAGTTTTAGCTTACTCATGTATATGGTGTTGTGCTTCAGGTTCTGTAAGATGAAGCTTGAGAGGAACACAGCAACAAGATAGAAGGAAAAATATATTGGGGTGTATGTATGATTTATGTTTGTGGTTTTTTCTTTATATGTCAATAATTCATCCGACCTGTCAGACTGTTGCTTATTCTGCACTTCTATGGTTTGGCCGCTGTTACTGGTTGTGTCCATGATCATATTTTCTTGTTCTACTTGTTGATTCAGTTGTTGTTCGACTTAATGAAAAAACCATTTTTCTGTATCTCCTAATAAATACTCTCTGAGAGCCCCATCTATGCAGGAATTGGCAACCGTAAGTCTCTATATACGCTATGGATTGCAAATAAAAAAAATCCAATGTGCAGTTCTTTGAATTTAGTACTGTTCCTTGATGTGTTAAATGCTAGAGGATCTTGTATATCGATAGATCACAGGTCAAACCTCCTGTATGCAGTTTAGACTTTTACTGCCTGGTTTGCTCGTCTCTTTTGAGTTTAATGGAGCGGCCTAATTTGGCCTAAAGGGCGCGGTTCGCCCCAATTCCTGGGAAAACCAGTTGATCTACTTTAGATGGGCTTCTGCCACCTTCAAACTTACCATCTCATGTGAAATAATGGAAGTATGAGGCCGAGTTGGATTTG
Source organism: Sesamum indicum (assembly GCF_000512975.1). Lineage (NCBI taxonomy): Eukaryota > Viridiplantae > Streptophyta > Magnoliopsida > Lamiales > Pedaliaceae > Sesamum > Sesamum indicum. The sequence goes on along the minus strand of NC_026146.1, from coordinate 10,343,617 downwards.
GCCAGTGTACATACACCGTCACCAATATCGCTCAGACATCTATTACTGATACATCAAGGGCCGTTATCGACACAAGCCATATTACATAGTTCAGGGGGACTTTGGAGCTGTGTTCCCAAAATTGGTACTTAGGTGGACTCAATAATAGACATGTATTCTCATCCGAGCCTTTTCCTTCAAGGGCTCATGTGAAAGAGAATAGGTACTTCTTGGTTGTTTTTTCTACCTTTTTCTGACGGCCAGTGGTGTTGTAACATGCGGGCATCAATATTTGCATGGTACATAGAGCTCATGGACAGATGTGAAACAACAAAAGAATATGCTTTACGTATGACAATGATCTCATATACTACAGATCACTGCAGAAGTCACAATAGATTACAAAGAGGTAAGGAAAGGGAGAAGAGAAAACTGAACTGCTCAGATGTTGCTTTTGTGTAAGTACTGAGGACAAGACTGAACAAGAGAGGTAGAGATGCGCACTTTTCTTTGTTGTATGAGAAGCTTCAGAAGATAGAAAGACGCCGCTGACAATACATTGCCATGACTCTCCACTACTATAGAAGAACATTCGGTTCCCAAAAATCTGTCAGACCAAAAACTGGCAGCTACCGTGATTTTGCTGTCAGCCATGGGTCTGAATCATAGTGTAATGTTCTGCTGAGGATGAGTTCAGCGAACTCATGATTCCATATTTTCCCTGACTCTATATACAAGCCGTTGCAAGGCTTGCTCACTGTATGTGATGTCCTTTTCCTTGATTGTGGACACAAAATCCATAGCATCTTTATACCTTTTTGCCTTACAATAGCCATCTACGACAGTGTTGTATGTTAGCTCATTTGGTCTGCAGTTATGCTGAATCATGTAACTGATCACTTCATCTACTTCCTGGAAAAACCCACGTCCTGAGAAGCCAGCGATGAATGTATTATAGGTAACTATGCAAGGTCTTATTCCCCTATTTGTCATCTCTGTGAAAATCCTCATAGCCTCCTGCATAAGGCCTTGCCTGCAGAACGCTTTAATGACAGTGTTATAAGAGACGAGATCCGGCCTCCCACCACCTTGTACCAATCCATTGAGAACTTCTTGTGCTTTCCAGCATTCACCAGCCCTGGCATACATATCCATCAAGCTATTGTAGGTGACAAGATCAGGCTGCAACCCACACTCTCGAATAAAATGTAGCATCTCGTGAGCACGTTCATACATCTTGTTCCTAGCAAAAATTGAAAGCATGGAATTTATCAACACCAAATCAGGTTTATAACCATTCTTGAGGAATTCTTGAAATGCTCTCTCCATACCCCTGAGAGATCTGCACTTGAAATTTGCTAGAATCAGAGTTCTCAAAAGCATCCAACTAGGAAATATTTGACCGTCATAAATTTCTTTAGCAATCCTTTCAACGCCTCTGATATTTCCTCCTTTTGAGTAGCTATGAAGCATCAATGAGTATGTGGTCTCATTTGGCTTGAAACCCTTATTTCTCATGTCTAAAATAACAGATTCTGCAGCTCTCCAATCCCCTCTACGAGCCAATGCATTTAGAAACGAATTATAGGTTGTGATACATGGTGAAAATCCTGCTTTAATCATCTCATCATGCATCTTTCCAGCATTGATTTGGGACCCACACCTACCATATGCACTTATCAAAGTATTAAAAGTATCTCGATCAGGTTCAAAACCACAGTTCTTCATCTCATGGAAAACTCGGTTCACATACTTGTGCATCCCTCTGTTACCACACATTGCAAGCATGGTGTTCCAAGTGACACGATTGGGTGTGCACCCATTGGATTTCATATCAGAGATAATCTTCATCATCTCTTCTATGCGTGACTTCTTTCCCAGCATCCCAAGGATAGAATTATAGGTACACACATTAGGAACACAACCTGATTTCTTCATCTGTTCGAGCAGACTCAAAGCTTTGTCCTCCTTCCCAGCTTTGCCATAGGCATCAATCACAGTGGTATAAGTGACAGCATTTGGCATTATACCCTTTTGTGTCATAGTGCCAATCAATGCTGCTCCTTCCTCAAGGAAGCCTGCCCTTACATATGCAGCCACAAGTTCATTATAAGTTACCGAGTCAGGAGGGCAATTTTTTTCCTCCATCTCTTTCAAAACACTCAAGGCCTCATTGTAAATCCCCGCCTTCCCATAGACTTGAAGTAAAGCATTATAAGTGACTGTTCCTGGTACATAACCATTTAACTTAAGTCCATCAAAGAAACTCTTAGCTTCCTCCAACAACCCTTCTCTCCCACATGCCGATATCACAGTGCTACAAGTGAATTCATCGAATTCAAGCCCCACGCTCCTCATCTCGTCCAAAAGTTGTAAAATTTTATCCCAAGACCGACCCTTTTTCCCATAAACATCCAACATCACATTGTAAGTAACCAAAGTCGGGCATGATCCTCTGCATTTCATAAAGTCAAACAATGCTATTGCCTTTTCATACTTCCCACTGCGTGAATATGCATGTAAAATTGTAGTCCATGCTCGAACATCCAGTGCAAACTCCTTAACAGGGATCACATCAAATAATTTCGAAGTAACTGAATGCTGAGACTCCCTACCAAGAATCTTGACCATCAACTCAATAATCTGATTATCTAATTTATCACTATTAGACACATCCAAATTGAGAACAACCCATTCAAACAACAAAATCGCCTTGTCACTATTTCCAGAAACATCCAAACCTTTCAACAGACTAATCAAATCGACTTCTTCAAGCAACTCAAACCTAGCAGAATCGAAGAACGACCGCAAACTAGAAATGGGCTGTCCCAAAATCGAGTTAAGCAAGAACTTACATTTCAAAGGAAGAAAATCAAGCGACGCCTCATCTTTCACAGAGTTCTCACCAATTCTTTGGGTTGCAACAGAACTCCCATCATCTTTCCTGAAATGGGCGGACAAAGAATCATGATTATGGGAAGGTCCTATGTGGGAAGAAGTCAAAGACGACTTGACAGGAGAAGAAATATGGAGGAGGTGCTGAAGGAGGGAATCAAGGGGAAAAGTGTGCGAGGAATTGGAAGATTGTTGCTGCTGTTGCAAAGGAGGGAGAGGGAGAGTGGATGTGTTGAACTTGAGGCGCTGGTGACTTGGGTTGAAGGCTGGTTTTGTTGGTGGAACTGGGAGTGTTGGCCTGTTGGGAAAAAGGGTTCCTTCCATGGCTGAATGGGAAAGAATTCTCTGAAATTCTGAAAGATTGAAACTGGGCTTCACATTTGGATGAAAGAGATAACAAACAAGACAGCACAAATGCAATTCTATGGTGTTCTTGGGATTGGATTGTTGTTTCAAGCTCCACTAGATGCTTTATAGCCCCATCCTATCTCTTTATGCTCTCTGTGTGTGTACCTCAAGTTCAACCAGTATTGATTTTTCTTTTTTAACCATCGGTCCATCTTATTTTTACGTGTGTAAAATAAATAATTTTTAAAATTTTAAAATATATTATAAATATAAATAAAAAAATATAAATTAATAAATTATATTTAAAAAAATGAGATTAAAAGAATTAGTATAAAATATTATCAACATAATAAAAGAATTGATACGACTTAGAGACACCTTTTCTTTAAAAAGAATAATTATAATTAATTTTTAAAATTATCTAGTTAGAATTATACTTATTATATTTAAAAATTAGTATCACTGTTTCATTAAATCATCGTTTGTAATTGAGAGGGAATTTTTTGGATATTAGTATAAATATTATACATATAATCCATATACTTTTTATAAGAAAAAATTATTGTTTAGTCCTTTAAATTTATCTATTTTAGTTTTAGTTCGATAACTTTCAAAATTGATTAATTTTGGTTCTTTGAACCAATTTCGGATAATTTTACCCCTACACAATTTTTCGATAGCAGTTTTAATTCATATATATCTATTCATTTTGCATCTTGTAGCTAATGCTCGCTTAGAATGGTATAAAAGTCTAGATTTATTGAAAGAATATTTGTTTATATTACACTTAAAGTATTAGAATAGACTATTATCCTTTATCATCAAAAGGGCAAAAGAATTGTAAATTAGGTTAAAGGACAAAATTTACGCAAATTTAATAGATAAAGGACTAAATCTAATTATTGGCAAAAATAAAGGATAAAAATGAATTTAAACAAAAGTTATATGACTAAAATTTTCTTTTTTTCCCTTTTTATAATTAAAAAATTTTATTGTAGTGTCTTAATTTTTCAATATGTTATTCTTTTTATATTTTAAACTTTTTTAGTAATTTTTTATTTTTTTTGTCAATAGTTTCAATTTTCACATCCTACTTTTTCTGAAACCTTCTTACATCATAAAAGAAATTATTATTGGTTACAATAGGTGTTAAATAACTCTTATTAACCACGTTAAGTAAATTTGACGTGAAAAAAATAATTTTTTAATTATAAAAAAATTATTTGTTATATTAAGAGTCATAATAGAAATATTTGTCGTAATTTTTAGCCACTCTCGCAAAAATTATAGTTAACAATTATTGTGTGATCGTGTTAATAACTATTTGCTATAGCTATTTATTTATTAATCATGACAATTAGTCATAATAAAATATTAATTTTTTGTATTGTTATCATTTTTTAATATTTTTATTTATTCAATTACAATAAACATAATAATTATTTTTAATTTTTTAAAATTAATTGTGTACATATATATATATATATATATATAACAAAAATGCGTCATTCTCACAAGAATTGCAAAATGTTTTGTCTTTTTCCTCTCCAAGAAAGGCAAAAGGGCAGTTTTGATGTATGGTCCCTAAAGTTTTGGCTCATATGCTAAGTGGTCCCTTAATTTGGAGCTTCTTGGTCAGCTAAGAGATCCCAATTTTCACAACATAGGGGCTATATGAAAGACTAACAAACATGCGTCATTCTCACAAGAATTGCAAAATGTTTTGTCTTTTTCCTCTCCAAGAAAGGCAAAAGGGCAGTTTTGATGTATGGTCCCTAAAGTTTTGGCTCATATGCTAAGTGGTCCCTTAATTTGGAGCTTCTTGGTCAGCTAAGAGATCCCAATTTTCACAACATAGGGGCTATATGAAAGACCAAAATTATTTTTTTTCCAAAGAATAAAATACCAAAAACAATTTTAATCACAATATGGGTTAATATTGTTGCATAATTTTCTCATAATAATACAAGTTTGTGTAGGTTCATTATTCGGTTCACTCTTCAAATCAGGAAAGTTAAGGAAATATGCGTCGTACTTGTTTGAGTAAATTACGGCTATCTCTCCTGAGATATGACATAATTATGAATACCTTCTTGTTGTTTGAAAAAGTACAAGAAATACTCCCATTAAATGAAAAACGATTATGTAGCTCCTAGACGATGAGGTAGAATCATTGTTGTTTTTTTAAATATTTGAAAAACTATAAAAGATATTGAGGATGGGTAGAGTAAATAATCCGCAGAGCATACTAGTCCAAAAAAATATTTTAGAGAATTTTAAAAAATATATGAAATTATAACTCATAATACAAAAGGGTATTTCAGTCAGTTCACCACAAAAATTAGATAAAAAACTAGACAGAAGCTAACAGAATGGGCTCGTCGTTAGACAGACGTTAAGATCATGGGGTGGGTGTGTATTTTTTCAAACAACGAGCCATTTGTGATATTCAAAACCTTAGGAGAGTCCAAACTATTTATTAAGGTTTAAAGCCCTCGAATAACTAATTTCGAGTCAACAAAATGTGGATTGATTAAAGTACCTTTACGTATACTTATTTCTTCCATTAATAACCATCTTCCGTTATTGATTAATATCAATAAATTTCTATTCGTATATATTTACAATTAATTCATTTTATCATCGGTGATTAATTGTTCAGCTTTTTGTTTCTTCTTCTTTCGTTTAATAAAAATAAACACAATAAAATTTAATTTATGTATACGTATTGGATGTGTTTCGAACGCTTCTCCAGTATGTATATATTTATCGTTTGCTCGTATGGACGTCCAATATAATTAAAGCACGTCCAAATGTATATATAAACAAAAAAAAAAAAGAAAAAAGAAGAAAAAAAGTGATGCTAAAAATGTAATATTGATGGTTGAATAATTGATTTAGAAGTGGAGGCAAAGAAAGTAAGAAGAGATCTTTGTCAGGAAAGCCAGCCGGCAAAGGACTGCAGAGTCTGAAGCGTGAGGTGCAGTGCAACTCCACTGTTTCATATTTCTTTTCGACATCTTTGTCTGTTTTCTTCCCTTCACATGCCAAAGGTAAGGCCTTGTTTGGTTGCATTTTGCCTATAAATATTTTTTTAATAAATATATTTTATATATATATATATATATATTACAATTTTTAGATTGGAGAAAAAACAAAAAATTCAATTTTGTTTAAAGTGAAAGAAGATGAAGCAAATAGTATTGGATTATTGTTTTATGAATTTTTGGTTCGCTGTGAATTCAATTAAAAGTTTGAAATATGTTAAGATATTATTTAATAAAAAGACGAAAAATAGAGCAATAATTAAAATTAAAAATTGCCATATAAAGTAATAACGTGACGTATTGGTATTTTTATTCGAGAAGAGTTAAAGTTCATTTTAACCTCATGTCATAAGAAAAAAATATCAAAAAATCCTTTATGAAAATTTAAACATAAAAAATCATATTTATGTTATAATCAATGACTCACATCACTTCTTGATCAATCTAAATCTATTTTTTTAATGACAATGATTAATCTAGTCAACTTGGTCAACCTAAGTCTATTAAAATATTATCTACAATATACAAAATTAAAATTTTATATAGAAAAATTGTATTTTTTAGCCCGTTAAATATGCTCAACATAAATTTTAGTATGATAATTGTCATTTTTTATAAGTCCATTAAGTTTTAAAATTGATGAAATTTAGTTTTTTAGTAGCCGAAATTTTAATTTTTGAGCGAAAAATGACATGGCATGCCAATTGAATATTTTTGAGAATTTTTAGCCCTACGTGGCTTTCGAAAATGAGTTGGATCACATGTTGGATACAATTATATTATATTTATTATTATACTTAATACAAATAAAATTATTATAATTTATAAAAGTAAAATTATTATTTAAAAAAATAATAATCAAAACCCCCCAATCCCTCTTCACAGCACGATCGGCTTCCCCTTCCCCCACCCCATCCTCATCGTCGCCCCTGTCTGGGCGACAGTGATCTCCCTCGCCCAGTGGTCAAGAAGGTGTGTACGTCCCCTTCTCTGCAACGGCGGCTTCGCCACTGCTGCTTTTTTTTTTTTTCAATTAATTTAATAAAAAAATATATATTAAAAATATTAATATAATTATATATTTATATATAAATTAATATTTTATTATTAATAAATATTTATATATTATTTTAAGATTTATTGAATTATATATATTAGACGAGAGAGAAGGACAAAAATGTAGAAAAAAATACTTTTGATACCTATCTTCGCAGTCAACACATTTGCACTGTCAAGCCTAACCTTAGGGTGTTTTTTGAATTTTGTTTTATATTATAAAGGGTGTATAATTGATACTTTAATTTTTACAAAATATTTTTTAAATATTTCTGAAATCATAGGAGCTCCTTCGATTTTTCTCCAATTTTTTAGTACATTATTTTGAGTGTTTAGTAAGAAAATGAAAAGGGCCAAAAAGCTAATTGCCAAAATCCTTAAAAAAGACCTTCATATTTCTTTCAAGTTTGACGCTTTTCACCCTATTTTGGATAAAATTTATATACTAAAATTCAATTTCCAAATTTAAATATCTATATACAATAAATGTTACTCAATTATAATAATTATACATTATTAACTAATTTAAGTTATTATTTAGTTTAAATATATTTAAATAAATTATATTATTTACTACAAATAATATTTATTTTGATTTATTAAAATTCAAAAATAAAAATCTAAAAATTAAATAAAAAGAAAATCTGGGCGAGGATGATGCAATGGTTGTCGTTGCCACTGCCCACATCTTCTCTGACGACTTTTGCCCGAGGGTACTGGCGATTTGGGGGCTGGGGGCAGGTGGTGGAGGAGGAGGGCGTGGTAGCGTGGAGTTGGGTTGAAGTTAATTTTATTATTTTTATTTTTGTAAATAATAATTTTATATTCTATAATTTATAATTATAAAATATAATATATATATATATATCTAAATTGATTAAATCCAGACACTTAATAATTTAAGATCTAACGATTGAGATCGATTAATTAAATGCTACGATTTCTATGCGATAGTAAAAGATCCAACAATCACTAAATAAAAAATAATATACAATAGATAAGAGCATGCGTAGTATAAGAAGACAGAGGAGGTTTTTGTCCATTTTTAAAACAAAAAAGAGTTTTTAGGTAAAGTTTTTAAACACAGGGGGATTTTATGCAATTTGAACTTGTTTATATATATATAGTTATTTTTTATTATATTTGATATTTCATATTAAATATATATATATATATATATATATATATATAAAATATGATCCTACGGTTCATATATTTAATTATCCTAAATTAGTATTTGGCTATGCCTGAATATGTTATATCGGGACATTTTATTTTTAAATTATTTTGAGAAAAAGTGAATAACAAATATTGAAGAATGTACAAATGATTGATTAATAATGTCATATAAAAAATTATTAACAATATAATAATTGAAGGAAAAGAAAAAAGAAAAATAAGACATACTAAAAAATGAAAGATGGTGTTTTGGCTTTTTGGAGATTTTTTTGGAAATGTTCAAGAATGGAACCAAACACAGTGTTGCCACGCACTTTGGTTCAAGGCTTGCACATTCCGCTGTAAGAGTAGTACCTTGAGCGCTCTATTGTCACCGATTTATTCACATGCTTCAACATCGTTTGTTAGCTACTTCTCAGGAGTCACGATTGTACTACATGCAGCCGTCTTCTCACTCATCCCTCTTCGTTTTCTAGAGAGAGAGACTGAGACTCAGATTATTCATTGCTTTTCGTTAATATCGGAGCTCAGTCATTTTTCAGTTGCTGCAAATTCAAGAAACACAGATTAAAAATGGAGTCGTTGTTAATTGGGTCGTTTCAGAAACCTTCGTTGCTGCTTTCGTCTCCAATCACTGCTGAGTTGTGTTCACCTCCCATTGGTACGTGTATCTGTGCTTGCTAGTGTAGTTTACCATCTTGCAAATTGGAATCTTGGATTTTCGTCTTGTTTTCTTATTTTCTGTTCTGGGAGTTGAAAGTTCTTGGCTTTTGTCTTTTTGTAAAACTTTCTAAGATTGATTTCAAGGATTATCTGTGGTTTCAGCATTGAATTGAATTTTATTCAAGTTGCTGTCGTACAGTCTGGGTGTTTGGTACTATATCTGCTTATTTAGATTAGTTGGGTTAGTTTCCTTTCATTTTTTGATTTGTTTGTGACTTTGTAGTTCGTCATCCAGCGCGTGAATTTTGTAATTATTGGTTTCTATATGGATTTTTATCATGATTTGCACATTATATTTGTGATATAGACTGATGTATCTCTATGTATATTGATAATTGTGTATATATCTATATATATATATATTTACGTGTGTGTCCGTGCGCTCTAAGAATGGTCTTTCAATATCTATTTATGGTAATGTTTAGTATCTGGAATTAATAGGTGTACGTGCAGGGGGGCAGGTTTTAAAATGCAAAGGGTCCAGCAATACAGGAAGAATTTATGCCCTATCAATGAACTTGCAAGTAGAAAGACGGAATTTATTGCAGCTGCATGTCAAAAGTATTGGTGAAAGAATTGTCACATGTAATCCAAAACGTGGCTCGAGGCAAATAGCGAATTCAGCCTCTGGACATTCTCTTGAATCTGAACCTGCTAAGAGCCCTTGGAGATCAGTGCAGCATGCCTTTGATGCTTTCTACAGGTTTTCGCGGCCTCACACGGTTATAGGAACAGTTGCGTTCAGAACCTAGTTAACTATTTCTGCACATGTTTATGAATTTCTCTTAGTTTTGGTAAAAAAAAGAAGGAAAAACTTACAATCTGTTTTCATGAGCAGGCATTGAGCATAATTTCAGTTTCTCTCCTTGCAGTTCAGAAGCTCTCAGATTTTTCCCCTTTATTTTTTACTGGGGTGCTAGAGGTGTGAGGAAATTTAATTCATTAGAATCTTTGTACCTTGATTGATGCTATACTTACATTCTGAACTATTTTATTGCAGGCAATTGTTGCTGCACTGTTGATGAACATATACATTGTTGGCTTGAATCAACTGTCTGACATAGAAATAGACAAGGTTAGCGTTCAAAGATGTCCGTGCAGCGTTTTATGTTCTGAAGAAACCAAGAGGATAGTGTTTTAACAGAGGACTAATCTAAGATTTTGAACGGGGGATGTTTACTTCTTTGGAAAGTGTGGATATGTATCTGGGATTAAAAGACGTTTTATTGTTTCTTGTTTAGAGGAAAAACTTTGATAATGGGCTGTCAATTTGTCTCCACTTATATGAAGAACATATGTCCCTTTTGTGTTTCTGTTCTTCCTGTTAAACACATTTGCTAGTTCTTTAAGATGCTTGAACTCAGGTGAGATGATTCTTGAACTAAGGTTATGCAATGGAGTGCCCAATGACTGATATTAGATATCTATGCTGAAGCGATACATCTTTCTTGCAATGTCATCTATTTATTCCTTCTTGCTAGTCTTATTGATCATTTGGAACATCTGGACCTGAAAAAATTTGTGGGAGCTATTAGTATAATCAATGTATCTTCTATCAGATAAACTTCTTCTTTAGGAATATGAGTAGGAATTTTCTTTAGGTTTTGAAGGATGGCTAAAAGTGGTATGACAAGGTTCTATATTTGTCTTGACTGTATGAGCTCTGTTTTTGCCCATGCTGTTCAATTAGCTCAGAAATCTTCACCAGAAAAATTGTAATGATCTACAAATGGAGCTCTTTCCTATATTCTTTCGTTCAATCTTTTGTAGCATTTACCATTTCAAATTTCTTTGCTGAGGCTTATGCTCAAGAATATTATTCTTTTTTCTCTTATGTTCAATGTTGCCTGATGTTACAAACTTGAGAACATCAGGTAATATTTGGCAGCCCCTGCTGTCAAACATAATATTTCTTTTGAGTTCCCTCAAGAGATCTTGTTTAATTATCATGATTAGCCATATGGGTTTTATTACCTATTTGCTACTGGTGAAACTTTTTCTTCTTTCTTTGGCCATTCTTGTTATTCTTTAGTTCCAGTTCTGTTCAATAACGTTTTTCCCTGCTAGATGAAATCTCTGGTGGCATCTCTTATCAGGTAAACAAACCATATCTTCCACTGGCATCTGGGGAATATTCAGTTACAACTGGTGTAGCAATTGTCTCATCCTTTGCCATCTTGGTGGGTGAAAAGATATTAATTGACTATGTTTGTAAGTTTTTATGTTTGTATCTAATTATGGAAACCAATATCTGAAGTTTGGTAGCTAATTTTCTGAAGACGATGGAACTTCCTGAAGAACTTTCTCATCCTTTTCTACGATGAGTGTTCTGTCACCATATTTTACTGTGCAAAAATCTGACATTATGTCTTTCAGCTAGATCCAGGAGCATTGAGTTATGCTTTGCTACTAGATTGCATTGTAATACAGATAGAAAAAACTACTGCTTGTGCATTGCAATTTGTTGTAGCATTTGCTCATCATCTTGGATTGACATCTTAGTGTTTCAACTTAACAGAGCTTTATCCCATTACTCTATAAAACTCATTTAGTGCAACTATTTGCCGGCTTCTGCGGGAGTCATCTACATGTTTTAATGTGATGATGTAGTGAATACCCATGATGTTGTATTTTGCAGTCCGTGTTTTTTTTATCTATCTCTTATCTTTTGCTAATAACGAGGTTTGGTTATCGTCGAACTTTTTAAAGTTTGAATAAGTTTAAGCAATTCAGAGACTGGTATCATCCTTGCTAAAAATTTATTTGATTAAAAAATGTGTTTTTGACTAATTGCAGAGTTTTTGGCTTGGATACGTCGTTGGTTCGTGGCCATTATTTTGGGCTCTTTCTGTCAGCTTTCTACTTGGAACTGCATATTCCGTCAATGTGAGTTGATTCTTTTGATGCATATTTGTCTTGCATATGGTTTTACAATGAACAATTAATTGGTATCTAGACTTATATTTATGTTTTAATATATCCATTTATATTTTTATTTAGCTCATAGTGTAAGTTATTATTTGACATAACTTTTTGAAAATTTGATGAATTATTATTCTAATTTATACTCAAAAATATCTTTTTAATGCACTTGTTACTAGGCATATGATAGAACTACTTTGTAGTTTGTAGATGCAAAGTACTTAAACCAATATTATGATGTTTGTCCTCTAATGTTCCAATCCCTTGTTATTTAATTTTTTTTTTTAAATACATATTATAAATTTAATCTTACTAAAAAGATACCAATATTCTCTTTTAACATGTCAAATTTGGCAAATTAACTCCGAATTTGTAAGGAAAAATCATGATTGTGCAATGTTACAACTGTGTAAGAATATACATATTTAGATTGCTTAGCAAATTCAAACATATTAGTTAAATATTTTGAATATGACTATTAAGTTAAAAGTAGAATAAAAAATAATCTATATCGAACATTTAACACCCATTAGTACTTCTTATGAAGACTAAAATTTCTTGTACTAAACATAAAAATGATATAGTCTATACTTAAGCTTTTAAAATTGATCATTTAGATTTAAACGTTATTTTAGCTTACACATAATAAGTGAGATAAAGGGCGGTATTATCTTAATGATGAATACAAATTGTAACATAAAATAGTAGATAGTCGAATTTAGGTTTTAAAAAATAAAAAACTTAAAATTAATATATAAAACCTACCCAAGCAAATCGCAAAGTGTAATCTTAATGATGATCTTTTTGATCTTGGGCAACACAAGTCCAAAATCGTAAACATCGGGTTGAGTTAAAAATTATCAAAACCCTCCCAAATCTTAGCTTGAATGTTTCTATGTGAAGATATGAATTCATGTCTCTAATCAATTACATGAATTTCTGTAATTTTTGTCAAAAGCATTTGTTTATTTGGTGATCATCCTTCAAATTTTTAGAATACATCAGCATCTAAGAGGCAAGGAATTAGATTAAGTAAACTAAATTAAATAATTGAAACACATTTCTACATTTTCATTAGATTCATCCAATAATTTTACCAGTCCACAGCACATGGCTAAAAAGTGACAAAAAAAGATGCATGTGCAAAGAATATTAAGAAAATAACGTGACAAATATTAAAGAATGTGTTATATCTAAAATTAGTATACAAAAAGTGTGAAGGGGAACAAGAAGAAAGGATATTTGTAAAACGACATGATGAATTTCCATAAATGGTTAAAACCTCCATGACTTTGAAATCTAGTTTTTGTTAATAATGTCATTTCAATTCCAAACTTGGAATTAGTTGCTAAACTGGAAAAATAAAACTTAAAGATTGTTCTTACTTGTAGAAAAGGTAAACAAAAGCAAGTTCAAGAAGTGGGTAGAAGCCCAACTTGAAAGGCATCCAAGTGACTGAAGCTCTAATCACCCACTTGGTGACTTTTTGCAAGCACCATTCCCCTTCGTTTTTCTGTGGGTAGCTATTGTAATTGACAACATGGATGTGGGAGTGGAAGTTACTATACGGCAGTTATCTATACTAATATAAAAAGAAAAAGCCATCCGCACTTATAAACGGCAATTAATGACACAACAACACCAAATTTTTGTGAAGCAAAAAATGTTCTTCAACTAATAAAACAACTAACTTGTTTAACTTTATAAATTTTACATTAACTGATGAATTAGGTGTTTTTTTCTTTATTTCTTTTTTCTAATGTAATATAATGATTTAATTTTACTTTTATTTATAATATATTTAAAGTGTAAAAATATTATTTATTATATGCACGTAGAAACAACATATCACAACGGCTAGTATAGATAAAAGGATATGGGTAATTTTGTGACATCAAACACACCAAAATTAGATTAGGGGGTTGGTGCTTTATTAATAGTACAAATAGATATAGATTTTGTATTTTATGTTTGATTGAGGAATTGAGGGTAAGTAGAGATGTGTGATTTGTACCAATACTGGAAGGATCACTCCAAAAAGCAGAACTTATCTTATAAACGATCCTACTCGACATGGATGAAAGGATTCCCTTGGTAGTTATCTGATGCTCGAATCTCTTACTAGGTGTACTTGATGGAAACAACCAAAGACCTATATATCCTGCCTTTCAGTAGTTAGTTCCATTTAGAGATAATGTCAAATTTCTTGATATCATTAGTTAATTCTATACCAAATGGAATGCCTGTTAGTTGAAGCAGCACCCTGTTGTAATTATCAATATTGGATAGAAATACTCAACTTAGAGAATTATATAATATGTCGCTTGTACGCGGGACGTTTGGTTCATATATGATGCTGTATATATTGTCATCCAGCTTGTGATTCTAAAATAGTTTTGTGCCTCCGCAGCTTCCCCTTTTGAGATGGAAGAGATTTGCTGTCATTGCAGCAATGTGCATCTTGTCTGTGCGTGCAGTTATCGTCCAAATAGCATTTTATTTGCATATCCAGGTGTTAATTAGTTACTTTTTCTTATCTGGAATACGCTTTTCTTTTCACTATGTGATCTTTTATGGTGGTGCGCCGTACTGCTATCTGATCAAGTATTTAATTTGCTTTGCCATTTTCAGACATATGTGTTCAGAAGACCAGCTGTCTTTACAAAGCCTGTGATTTTTGCGACTGCATTCATGAGCTTCTTCTCAGTTGTTATTGCACTATTTAAGGTAAATGATTTTAATTTAATAGAGCTTACGGCCTATACAGATTTGCTATAGACTTGTAAAACAAATCAAATATTATTAGCAACAGATACAAATTTTACAAGATCTTTGGAAGCACGATTCTCCTTGTTGTATAATTATGATTATTAACAGAAAGTATACCTTAGATTAGAAGCATAAATGGGCTTACAAATTGCTTCAACTTCATCAGGTGATCTCTCTTCCAACTTCTACATAATTAGCATTGCTCAAAATTTTGAATCAATATAAACAAGTGAACACATGATATTTCATTCTTTGTTGGTAGGATGAGGAGCTAATGTCTTCATTCGCCTTGATTATGCTTTTGTAAAGTATTTAATGCTTGAGAAGTTTGTCTGACTTTGAAACTTCACATTAAAGGACATACCTGATATTGCTGGCGACAAGATTTATGGTATCCAATCTTTCAGTGTCCGCTTGGGACAAGAAAGGGTTAGTTATGAGCTAATACTGCAACGACTCTAGCACAAGCATCGCGTACAGTACTGTTGTTATTACATTTTCTGGGTTGATTTTGCTGAAACCATTGTGGCAGGTCTTCTGGATTTGTATATCTCTACTAGAAATGGCATATGCTGTTGCTTTGCTAGTGGGAGCAACAACTTCTTGCATTTGGAGCAAGTGGATAACGGTAATCCAATCTGTCATATTTCCATTCTCTAATAACAAACATGTGCATGAAGAAATAACATGAGCTATGATAAGTCTTAAAACTAGAAAAATATTTCGTGAAAATCAACAGCTAAGACCATTCTTTAATACTAAGCTTTTGAGTACCCATTCCTTATAAACATCGCATAAAAAAAGCATCCGAATTGATAACTTTTACAGGATCTTACATGAAACCAAAGAGATTCAAATCTCAGACTGTACAAATTGAAGGTTAGCACTATTTATTGCCTTACTTCTTCTCCCGTGTGTTTTAGGTTATTGGTCATACCCTGTTGGGTTTATTGCTGTGGGATCGAGCAAAATCCATTGATTTGAAGAGCAAGGCTTCAATAACATCCTTCTACATGTTCATATGGAAGGTAATTTTTCTTTTATTGTGCAAATGTGTAGTAGAAGCTTGGATTTTCTTTGTAAGAAACTGCCAATCTGCCCTTCTGTCGTACGCTACTAATTCAAGTTAACTCCATGAAATTATATACACTGTTGCTTTTATTGCTATCCTCTCACTTTCAGGTCATTAAACTTGAGATCTAACAAAGATTCAAGTTCTCTCATTTATGTTTGTGTGGATGAATAGGACACGAGGATTTCAAATCGATAATATCAAACCCATCTTATTTGTTTGGATAATTTCATTGTACGAAATCCTTGAACTTCCATTTTGAACGATATTTTGTGGCTTTAGAACTCCTAAATAGTTCCATATTCTAAATACTTCCTTCAAATCTAAATCTTTTCGTCCAAATGTAGCCTCAGAATTAGTTGCATATCTTGTCTAATTATCAAGGTACCTGAAATGAAATCTTGGTGAAGATAATATTCAGCTTGCACAAACCTATTAATATAAGAAGTTTGATTTTACATAACGTGGCTGAAACATTGTTACATTTAAAATCCAAGAAACAGGTTTTACATGGCATACAACAGAGCTTCTGCTTCCCTCTAGTTAGGCGCTGGTTTCATTTGAATTGTCTCAAATATGTAATCCCTTCTGCTCTACTGTGCAGCTCTTTTACGCGGAGTACCTGCTCATCCCTCTCGTAAGGTAAATAAATACACAATGCTCGTAGGAATTGACCCTGAAATCTGCTGCTTCTTTGGCTGCATCCTTGCTGCTCACTATTTGATGTATATACTCTATCAACTTACTTCCTCCGTATTCTTTCTCAACAAAAATGGGAAAGAAAAGAATATTATGATTTCTATCGGCCACTGTCATCTATTGATATTATGTGATGCACAAAGAGAAACAAACACATAAGCAGTTCCTGGTGATTTCCGGCTTATGCGCTTGTTCTACCAAACAAAACGAAAAAAAGTCTGAAACCATTGCTCTGTTACTGGAATGTAATAGCTAAGGTGTTAAAGTTGCTGCATCTGTGCTTAGATCATTCATTTATATCAAAAACTTATATTAATTTTGTGTCATTAGGGATGGTAGTTATGGTTATCAGTGTTTCTCTTGCTTTTCTTATCGATTATGTTAAAAATGTTAGTAGCTTCAACTTCAAAGTATCGATGTTTTAAGTGCATTTTATAAAAAAAAAAAAAAAAACATATTTGGTTATAATAGTAATTTCTTGGATATTTATAAACAATACATTGAATTTTTTTCAGATAATTATATCAATTAATTTTAAGGGAAAAAAAAAAGGGTAACCAAGTCTTGGGAGTCCGAGCAACGAGCCAGAACGTGGACTCCCGATCTCGCACAGACTCGTCCTATTGCCATCCTTAAATTTTAGCCTTTTATTGAAGGAGGAATATGAAACTTTGATGTCTAGTTCTATAGTAGATTATAGAAATCTAGCTATTAAGGCATGTTTGCAAGGGAACTTAATTAAAGTGCTTTGTAGCCTACATTGGATTATAGTTTTTAGAATGGTTGGTTTTTGTCATCTAAAAGATGAATTTCAACCAAAAAGTAAGCACTCATATGCTTGTACACTTGCGCAAGTTTTGTTGAACCAAAATGCCTTTTCTAACTATAAATTATGATTTTACTTATCATTAAAAATTTTCTGAAATTTTTTTATGGACTAAGTGGATAAATTCTTTTTA
This sequence comes from Sesamum indicum, assembly GCF_000512975.1. NCBI lineage: Eukaryota > Viridiplantae > Streptophyta > Magnoliopsida > Lamiales > Pedaliaceae > Sesamum > Sesamum indicum. Next base: position 10,325,969 of record NC_026146.1, on the reverse strand, counting down.
CAATTTTTCCATACATCTCGTTCAATTATGTTATGATAACTTTGTCCTAAAAAACTAAAAAAAAATACAGTCAAAACAAAGTTGACAATTATACACCTCCATTCATCAAATACTAGGGAGATATTTATAATTTTTCAAACAACAAGTGAGTATTCATAATTATATCTAATCTCAGAGAGCTTGGCGTGACTTATCTTTTCTTTTCCCCTCATTTTTCACTTTTATTTTCAAACACTCAACTTTAAATACTACTTAAATTTACAATATTTCTCTACAACTTATCCTCACCGTAATGGAAACACAGCTCGTGGGAACAAAGGGAACCATCAACAACTCTAACACAAAAGAACTAAGAATAAAGCGAATACATACATTGAAAGGTGAGAAATACAAGATTGTCTCGAGTGTTTGACATCATGGGAGAGGTGTATAAGTACGTAATAATCTCTCTGACTGTGACCCAACAAAAGAGAGAAGAAAACAAAAGTGGTTTGATGTGCATATAGAGATTAGGCACTGGACCAACATATCTCATGTTAGGCACTGTGTCCGAAAGCCTTCACTTCACTACACAAACATCCACACCCTTTCATCATCTCAACACTTTAGCTTTTTCTTTATGTTTTTTGTGGTGTTAGAATTCTATGAATTGGGGCATCATCTTTTTCTTGCAATAACGAAAGACAAATACAAGTTTGCTTCTTGGTTGGTCAGAATTTTGACCTCTTATATAAGTTCATCGGAGTTGGTTTTTTAAGACCGGAGCAACCAACTATGTTAGACTCATCAGTCGATTTGAATCAATAATTAGGTGTGTTTGGTGACGACTTGCACTTATTGAGTTGCATTAAATGTTTTTTTCCTATAACCGATTGAATCCAACTGCATACGCCCTTAGACCTTGGAGTACAGAATCTTGCTATAGTCTCATGCTATGCGCGATTGTGAATCCCACTGTGTATAGTGACTAGACTTGTCCTTCATAGTGCATATTGAGTATGCAACAGCGGAATCCACTTGGGAAGTTCTCATACGTGTTGGGTCTAAAAATCATAGTATATTAAAGCGAGCATTTATATTATACTGATGTGATATGCTCGACACTGGTTGTCATTATTTCAACGATGTTGTTTATACATATATTTCAATTTCTAGCCAAGAAAAACAAGGGGGCCAAAATTCAAGATCCTTCATCATGGAAATGGAAGCCAAGAATTGAATGAAAACAAGCAATATTTGAGCATAAGTGTTGAAAAGAGAGATAGATGATTCTTTTTTATTGGCAATAATTCACTCCAAAGTCCTTTTCCTTGTCACCCCCCACAATCTGCATGCACTTGGACTCTCTCTCTCTCTCTCCCACAGTTAGTGGGCTATCATTTTTATCCCCCTTCCATGGTTTGATGGATTTGAAAATTGAAAGAAAAGAATGGGTAGGACCATTGGATTTTGGATGAATTTTGATGGAGAGCCTCACCTTTTTTCTTCCCCTACCCTAAAAGTTGTGTTGATAAAGTGAAAGGTAGTGTACAAGTGGAAGGAATATTGTCCTAAAACAGCACAAAAGAGCATCATAGATTTGCACTCTACTCCCATTCTTGTTTGCAGATTTTTGATCTTATGTGCTTGTCTCCCACTATACAGCCAATACATGGACCATGTCTATACTAGTTTCTCTACTATACTATACACCAAGTATAATACGAGACTCGATCATACTACGTCGTTTCATTAAGGTTTCAAGATGATGTATGGTGCAGATCAAGTACCCTCAACTCAAACTTTAATTACTCAACACACCAAGATCCGTGCCTTCTTATTCTGATCGTTGTGACTCGGGTCCTGCTCGGTTCAAATCCGAGTATGAATAAACTCATTGTGACCGTCTAATTAATCATAAATATATAGTTCACATGAAATCATACAAGTACAAGAATCTATAAGTACCGGCCCTTCATGACCCTAACCTTCCCGAAGGGATTCTTACGATATTTTGCCGTGCAAGAAGAATCTAAACATACCTAACCTGCATTGAAAAGGTAATTTTGAGATATTGAAGGGTTAACAGACACTTGCCAAAATACCAATCTTTTGAAGGTATAATTAATAATTAATATATTAATTAAAACAAAATAATACATAGTGATAAACTGTTAAATTTCACATCAAAGTCTTGGAGATAAGGAACAGCTGTGGAGTCAACTACATATATTTGCAGCTGACAACTACTAATTAAAATTCTTTATGTTGCAATAATGTTTCAATGTTGTTTGCCGGGGACGCTAACACACTTTACTTCACATCAATTATGGGTGACCTGACCTTTCTAATTAAATATTATATAATTAAATTAATAACCTTTCTATATAGTTAAAAGCTACCATCCATGTGTAATTTTCTTGATATTATTTATTAACAAACAATTCTTTAATTTTATGTCATCTAATATTTTTAATTCTCCAAAAGTTGTCGCATATATTTTATTGATTTTAAGTGGGACTATTAATTAATACAAAATAACAATGGTTTTTTTTTTTCTTTTCACTAACTTTTATAGTTAATTTATCATGATTTTATTTAAATTTTTTGTTAACAATCGACAAAAGTACCTTACTTTTTAAAAATTCGAAAGACATTATGTATAAATATAAGTACATATATAGAGCACCAAGAGATTTATAACATTATCATGGTTAATTGTCATAGTTAATAATAATTAATTATTGATCACAGTCACACAACGATTCTTTATCGTAGTTTTTTGTGAGGGTGACTTAACTAAGGCAAAAAAGTTTTTTTATGGCTTTTAGACGTGACAAATAATATTTTTCATAGTGAAAAAGTTGGTTTTTTATGTCGATTTTCTTTTACCATAGTTAACAGTAGCATTTACCATAATTTTTAGCCATTGCAACTAATATTGTAGCCAATAATAATTTTTTTTCTAATGGAGCGTGCGCGCCAACATCGTTAATATCAATATTAATTTCAGACATATATACCATATGAAATATATATGTATTAAATATATATCAGTAATTAATGAGAATAAATTAGTAAAATAAAACTACATTATTCTTGCGCTTTTAATGAAATTCGAACTCAAAATCTTTTAATTATGAGATTATATATATATATATTATTAACCTGATTATTGACAAATAATTGATAATTTTTTATAAAAGAGTCTAATTAAAACTTGAAATTTCATAATCGATATGTGGCAGACTCAAATCCCATAAATACGGCTTCTGTCTATTTTAATGGTAGTTTATATTATTTGCTTGTATCATTTAGGTATTTTTAATAATTATTTTTCAATATTTAAATGAATTGATTAATATAATGAATAATATTTACTTATATATATGTATATAACCAAAAAAAAAAAAAAGAAATCATCCACTAGAGTATGCAAATTATGTAAAAAATTGAAGTTGGGCATAATATCTGTCCTTAGGGATAAAAAAACTAGACAATGGACACTACAATCACTACTGTATATGACATAGACTAAGACAACTTTTTAACGTGTGATGTGTATATAAAATATTATATCTTTTTAAGTAGACTTAGAGAGGTTGATTGAAACAAAAGAATATATTGTTGACCGTACATGAAATAATTGATTTTGGATAGTATATATTAGGCAATTAGTAATCGTCTCATTATATATTTTCCTATTATTTTAAATAATTTACAACATTTATGAATCTAATTAGGAAATTATGTCTTCCATTCATGTTAGGAGATAGGGGTATTTATTCGATAAAATCGAACATATATTTTGGATAAATAAAAAATTCGGTACATTAAAATGTCAAATCAAATATTGAATTGGATTAATTGTGATTTTATTAATTATTTATTTTTTAAGGTATTTTGGTTCGATATTTAGTAAATTGATTTTTTTATTAAAATATAAAAAATGGTTAAAAAATAAATTTTAAAAATAATTATTATATTTCTTATTTTCTTTTTAATTTGTAATAAGTAAAACTATAAAAATCGTTATATATAGAAATAAATTAAAATAATATTTTGATATATACAATTTGATAATTCGAGATCTATAATGTAAGAACACTCTAAAAATTATCTGATGCAGTGTTGGACCCATGTCCGATATGAACACGTGTTGGACACAACATCCGCCTATTTGAATATATAAAATAATAATAATAATAATAAAACACGGACTCAGATACACCGTTGTTTTGGAGGCTTGTTCGATACATTTAGGATTTTTTTTATAATTTTAAAAAGTTTTTGTGTTGTTTTAATTCACTCATCTCATCTCAGATTAAAAGGTTTGAGATAAAATTACTAAAAATTTGAAAAATGATCATGATGATTTAACTAATTCAGATTATTAAAATTCGTTAATTGTGTACTTTTTAAATAAACTGATTATGTATATCTTTGAAACCACAATTTGGTTAAGAATTTAGATATGACAGATGCTTATTTTATGTTTTATCTTGATTTTTTCGTATTGCATATTTTAATTTCATGAGAATTAAAAATATATAATAAAAAAATAAATTATATATAGTTGTGCCAATGTCAACTTATCGTGCCTTAATATTTTTTTAAATTTTCCATGTCGCCAAATCTGTATTTTATCGTGTGTTTGCGTGTGTCCATGCATCATAGATCGAAACTAAAAATTAAAACCAAACCGATCAAATACCAAGAAAATTATAAAGTCGAATACCAAACTAAAATTTCCAATTGGTTTCAATATGTATCAAACTTTAGGTTTTGATTCAATCCGATCGATTTATCAGACTCGAAACATCCCAATTCAAAAATACAAATTAAGAATTTCCATTATGGCGATTTAATAGTATTAATTACTAAATTCATATATTAAAAAATACCAACTGTAGCCAGCACATACTTAAGGCAAAATTTATTTTGCCAGAAATATTAATATTACTGTATATTGGCAAATATTTTATCAATTTATGTGCAATGTAGAGCATATATAAACTATGTATGTGTTACAAATTTTGCTGCTCCATTCCATGTGCCTAACATGACCATATAGCATCATCAAAATTATTTAGTTTAAACAAAAAAAATAAAAATAAAAATCTTAGTCAAACTTGACAGAATAATTAATGTGAATGGGTTTGCAAGTAACATGGATCATATTATGATGCACATAATTATGTTGGTAATATTGTATAGTACTTGCGTCTTGTAATTATTGAGATTTTATGTTGATTATCCATTAATTTTATGATGTAATGCACGTACATTTTAAAAAATTACGTGATGTAGTGTTGGATATGTGTCGGACATGACATTCATGTATTTGAAAGTATATAATAAAATAGAAATTAAAAGAGGACACGGCACCGGACACGTTTGGACGCGTGTCGGACACGTTTCGGACGCGTTTAAGGGTTTTCTCTTATAGTTCAAAAAGTTTTGGCTGTCTATAAAAAAGAAAAGAGTTTTAGGCTTAATAATAATAACAAGAAGAATTAATTCACTCTTCTCAAACTAAAAATTTTGGGATGAAATTACTGAAGAATTTCAGAGATGGTTATGATGATTTAATTAATTTAGATATATTAGAAACTTTATATTGCGTACATTTTAAAATAAATTGATTATGAATACTTTTTAAGCCGATTAAGAATGTAGATGTAAGATATTTTATGTTTTATCTTGATACTTTTTTTATATTGCATATTTTAATTTTATGAGAAATTAAGAAATATATAATAAAAAAATATATTATATACAGTCGAATCAATGCCGTGTCGTGTCCTAATTTTTTTAAATTTCATGTCTTACGTATCGTATCGTGTCCGTATCCATAAATGACAGATTTTATGTTTTCAAACTTTGAATTGAATTATAAAATTATTGACAAAATTAATCATATATTGCCTTGCATGAAGTCATGGGTTCAAGTCCACGAGGCGTGTAAGTATTTATCTCGCTTGATGTGAGTTATTATAATTTATTTATTATTGTTAGTCATATTTATGTACTAGTTGAATCGAGATACTACTTAATTAGTATATCAAAATGAGTTATTGTAATTTATTAATCATTATTAATAAAAAAAACAAAAAAAAAGAGTCGATTACAAAAATTTCTCATACCCATGCAAGTTAAACTCAAAACTACCCAAATTCGATACTTTAAAACAAAAATATTCGTATTTTTTCACAAAATTATAGCGTTTGATTCAGAATCACGCTACTAACTCCCCAACCATAGTTACAAATTTTCAAATTCAACTTGAGAATGACGATATTTTCAACAAATTCTTCATCAAATACACAAATTGTAATTATCGATGAGAAGATTCAGAAAAAATGAAAAAAAATGAAGTTGTTGTTTATGTAAACACATTAATATTGAATATGTGTTAACATGTGGGAGTGCACATATTATATTTATAGAGAGTTGTGGGAGAATTAGAGATTATGGGGTGAGAGTTAATTTCGGCACAAACAACGGAAACATATATAAATGTATATATAGTTGTCATGAAAGAAGCCGAGTTGTCGGAAAAGAGTACATAATTGAAGAAATTGGTCCAATAATATTACTTCATTTTTATCAATTCATTACCGTGTTTTCTAAGTTATATATATTCTTCTGTTTCAACTTACTTTCAATAATGTATGACATATTTAAAGGTGTAAATAAGTCGAGTCGAGTTGAATGTGTTATTATTTAAATTTATTTGACTTATTAGTATATTGTCGAACTTGAAAGATTGTGTTCGAGCTTAGTTCGATTAATAATTAAGCGGGCTCGAATAATTTTGAGAATGAAATGCGTAGAGTCGAGTCGAGGCGAATTTGAGAATTTATCAAATGAAAAATCAAGTTCAGATTTGGTGTGTTAAATTAATAAATTAAACTCAGACGATCTTTGCCAATCAGTATTCTCAAATCAAATATCAAGTAATTTGATTAATTTTTGGGATAATTATACTTTCTTCTCCAGAGGTTTGGTGTAATTATATATAGACCACCTGTGGTTTGAAAAATTACATTTAGCACCCCTAAGATTTGCTTTCGTTTAACAAATGAGTCCCTCAGTTAGTAAAAAATCATCAAATTTGCTAATATTAATAAAAAAATCCATACAACCTTGATTGACTTATTATTGACTTATTTCAGGTCATATAAATCTTTTTACGACTAAATTACCCTCATACGCCTTCACGCGTTAATGCATTTGAAAAGTTATTTGACCTGCAATAAGTCAGTAATGAGTCAATTGAGGGCAATTATCAATTTTCATTCAGTTTATTTTATTAATGTCAACAAACTTAGTGAATGTTGACTAACAGAGGGACTAATTTGTTAAACAAAACCAAACCTCAAGGATGCTAAATGTAATTTTTCAACCTAGAAGAAGCTTACGTATAATTTCACCAAAATCTCAGGAGAGGGGACTGTAATTATTCCTTAATTTTTTCAGTTCTAAATATATTATAAAATTAATAGTTACACTAAGTATATTTGATATTTTGTAATATTTTCTAAGTTTTTATACGTCATAAACACGTATGCGCGCGCATACACACATATATACATATATATATATTCAAATAAGTTATGATTAATTCTCCAATTACTTAATCCATAGTATAAAATGATGCAACAAAAATGTGGCTAATTACTGACTTGTGACTAACCTATATTTCGGCTTCAATATTTGACCACATAAATTTTGCAACAAATAATCCCAGACATACACGACACTCAACTTAAAGCAAATATTTACATAAATTCCATAAATATTCGATAATTAGTTAGGTATTTATAAATAAATATTCATCTGTATATACTAGCTAGCTCGTAGGCTACTAGGCCAAACAACAACAATATCTCAAGATATTTTAAATGAGAGAAATATCTAAAAATAAAATCCACATTCATTTTAAAGTTTTTAAAAAAATGTCTAATATTTTTTCTCATTAAAATTTAAGATTCAAATGTGGGCCATGCTTAATTGGTATAGTAAGAATTCACAACCAAAAAAACATTATGAGTTGGAGGGGCACGAATGTGGATATATTTTTATTTCTATAATAGTTGCTTGTTAATTTGTGTTGTATGAATATATTTTTTGATCTGAATTATTAATATAATGAATTAATTTTTTAATTTGAATGACGTAAAAGAATTGCAAATATTAAAAAAAAAAAAAAGAAAAGAAAGAGGATGCAGGAGGAAAGAATTTATAGATATTTGATCTTATTTTAAAAATAAATTTATATGAAACTTATAAGATGTAAGTAATTATAAAATTAATATTAAATTTAAAAGAATTTTTTAAGATCTTAGGAGTAAATTGGTAACTTCTTACTTTTTCTGAAAGAGCTTATAAACTTGTAAAATCTTGTTTTCATAGCTTATAAGGTCTGTTTTCAAAATTTATCAAACACTTTGTAATATTTTATGAACTCTAAAAATCTAATGAGATATTTTTAAACAGCTTATAATTTCACCAGAACACCCTCTTATTAATAGGGATGGCAATGGGTTGGGGTTGGATCTAGACCTGGGCTCGAAACCGACCTAATTGGGTTGGTTTGGAATCTTTAAATGGGTCTTCGTGCGGGTTCCGGTGTTAGTGGTTTGAATTCAGCCGCACCCCAATTATTTTTTTAATTTTTTTTGTATATTTTATAATGGATGTGGCCTAAAAATGATTGGCCCAAATAAAAACACCAAGCCCAAGTCAGGGCCGTCAGCCCAAACTGGAGGCAGCCCGCCCAAAAATGGCGGGCTTAGCCAAAGAAGGGAGCCCCCTGCAGCAGGTTCGGCCCAATAAGGAAGTCACCATGTCAGGGTCTGTTCGAGGAAGAGGCACGGCACAATAGGTTTGGCTAAAGAAGGAGACCCATTACGAAGGTCTGCTGCCCCCTTTCAAGGCCAATATTGGAGAAGAGGCCCTCAACAAACGGGACTCCTCAGCCTAGAGAGACTCCTTTTTCAGAACAGGAGTATTCGTATAGAGGGAGTCCTCCCTCATCGGAAGACGTACTGCTCAAGGAGGGGATAAGGTTGCACCTTATCCCTAGATTTCCACCTTCCTTCTTGGATACGTAACTCCCGCGAAAGTTCCTGCGAAGAGGAACTCCGCCTCTATAAATATGGATGGCACCCCTTAACAGACCATGCTTCAACAATTTAGAATCTCTCTTGATGTCTCTCCGCGACTTCATAACTCGTATTCTAGCTATATTGTACTTATAATTTTTTTTTTGTACTCCAATTTCTCATTATAATTTATCTTTTCTAAATCGGGGACTAACTTAAGCATCAGAGAACGTGTTGCTTTGCAGGTCCTTTTTCTCAATTACTCTCACTCAATTAGCCCAAATCCAACATCAAGATTCAAGAACTTTGAATCCGTGCTAAAATCGCACACATCAACTTATATAAATATATTTGTACATATATAAGAATATGTGTAATTTAATTGTACTTATATATAGTACATAATTAGGTTTTTCATAAACTAAAATAATAATATAAATAGTTAATAAAGGTTTTAATGTTTACATAAGTAACACATATTCCAAAAATTTTAATATTTTAATGCTTGAAACATGCACATATAAATTTACAAAAAACAAAACATTTAACCTTTCATTAGTATTATTTTGTCAAATTTATAAAATCATAGCAATATTATTTTAATTTTTTTCATATTTTAAAAATATTAATCGGGTTACCAACTTCGCCAACTCCATCCCAACGGGGACGGCCCCAAGACGGGTCCGGAATATTTCTTGGTGGGACGTGGCAAACCCGTTCCACTGTCATCCCTACTCTTATATCCTGCAATCCATATTGTTTTATTTTTCTTTATAGCTTTGCTTTTTTCATATTTGTGGACGAGAGGAAACTAATAGAATATATACTAAAGGCAATATGATTTAGTCAAAGTGAAACGGAGTTCTAGTTTGGGTTGTGGATACCACAATCTTTGAAATTTCTGTTTGATTTAATCAAAAAATAATAAATTTTCTTATGGTTTTGGCTCAACATTCTCACAAAAAGACCAATTATATATATATATATATATATATATATATTAATTAAATAGTGGGAAAAAAGTGGAAGTGGACTTTGACATTAGAAAGGTCTTTCCATGCCAATTTTCTCTTACATGACCCGTAGATTTTTTTTCTTTTTCTTTTTCTTTTTTTTTTAATAAATTAGGGATATGTATTTTAGTGTAGGATTTTGCCTCTTATATGCAAGATACGCTTTGATTCCTCCTATAACAAGGCTTTAATTCAGTGTAAGAGGCACTATAAAAATCGAGTTTAATGCAATTTACCCTTTGTGATATTGTAAATAAATAGATTGTCCTTTTATGATAAAAATAATAATTTAAAAAATACAGGGGAATAAAGTGCTAATTTTTTTTTTACAAATGGGTAATTTATAAATTTGCAACATCACAGAGGGGTAAATTGTACTTTTTCCTAGAAAAATTATATCAGGAAGACCCCAGTACTAATATTCCAATGGAATGGGTAAAATATTTAAGATCGTCGGAAATGTGATGGTAATAAAAATTGTATCTGGAACATGGCACACGACTATCTATATATTTATCGAATTCTATGTTTTTACTTGAATTTCAGACACGAAAATAATTGTAAGATCTCAGTGAGTCTATATATATTATGGTTTTTTGAAGGTATTGAAAAAGATCATGATGAATGATGCAGGTCTGGAGCTAACAGTAGTAGTGATAATGAGTTGGACGTCGTAAAATGCACACATCAAAAAATAAAGTAAAATCGCATTATCAATTTTAATATCGATAATCATATCAAACGACCAATCAATTATCACAAGTCAATCATATTCATAATTAATCAGTAATTATTATTATAGTAGATCGATACATATGTATGTATAAATGGATATTGAATCCATAATTTTATAGTCACAAATTCTTAATTTCAACAATCAAATAGTTAGATTTTACCGCTAGTACGTAAATATCCAAACTTACATACAACAAATTTTTAATGTCAAAATCTAGGAAATGAATTGACGTGAAAATTGGAGTTACTAGCAATATAATTATGTCCTAACTAGCTTGATTATGTACGGAGTTAGGCATGTTATAATATTAATAATTATGTCAATTTTAAGTTACTTCTTTTTTTTAAGGATAAAAAAATTGAAAAACGAAGGATCAAAAATTCTTTTTTTCTTTTCACTTAAAGGTAACACAATTAATTACTTAACGACGTGACACGAAATCTATAATTATGGGCTGACTATGTTGCCCTCGTAGCCATCAAAATGTTTCTTCTAGAGAAAAGGAGGGAGGAACTAGTTTAGGATACGAAGAATTTAATACTAAATTTGAGTTTGTCCGATGTAATTAATCATATAAATATATTGATATTGATTTTTTTTTCTAAAAGTTTTTACATTATTATATGACAAAAATGGCGGACATTTGACTATTATGAACTCGGTTAAATTTGGTTTCGGCTAGAATTTTCCGACGGGGTGAGGAGTATTTGTTTTTCAAGAATTATGAAGATTTGGAAAAAGGGGAATATTAATATTAATCGAGTAAAAATATGATGTAGGAATAAGTTAAATTTGGGGTAGTAGCTTTTAATAGAGGTGTGGGGACATATGGAATTTTACATATATGAAGGAGTAAAGGTCACCATTGAAACTGCAATGTATGATTGAGAGAGAGAGAGAGAGAGTGTGTGTGTGTGTGTGTGTGTGTGTGTAAGTGGTTTGTTTAAATGGTGTGGACTGTGTATTGGATTAGGGGCGATGACTTTCTATTATTGATGGCCCCTTTTTGATTAAAGTCAATATCTCTCCTCTCTCTCTCTCTCTCTCTCTCTATATATATATATATATATATATATCTATCTCTATTCTATCCTTTTGATTTCTTAAACAGCACTTGATAGACCTCTTTTTCCACGGCTAACATGGGACAACCATCTCTTGTGCTAGAGAAAACAAAATTATAAAAAAAAAAAAAGAAGAAGAAGAAGGTGAATTACACGCAGTGTTATAGAAATTTGTTATAATTATAAATACCCTTTTGAGATTAATAATAATCTAATGAATATTCTCTTGTGATAAGATATTGTATGTGGTATTTGTTAGACGATGATTCCTTTCAGATGAGTATTTATAATTATGACGATTTTAGGAGAGCTCGTTGTAAACTACTCAAAAGAAGTACTTACAAAAATCCCTCTGAAATTAATGACCGTATAACAAATACCACCCCCTAGTGACGGGTCATTGTAGATGGGTATTTGTCAGACGATCGTTAATTCTATGAGAACATTTGTTATTTTTTTCAAACAATAGATGAGTATTTATAGTTATGACAAATACCAGGAGGAGCCCACTGTAATTTACCGAAAAAAGAGTTATTTAAAGTCCAATTGTGTTGAACTAATTATGTAGCAACTGTTATGTGATTTATCACATTTTTTAAACTATATATCAATTAAGTCTGATTAATTTTAATCCAAACTATAATTTTCATCAAATATAATATATTATAATTTAATAAAATTTAATCAAATTCAATTTGAATTAGAATCCGAATGATGGGGTCACGAGTACTTGGCTTGCACACTTGGTTCCTTACGAGTATAAAATTCCACAAATATTTGGTGTGTAGCGAGGGGCCCATGACGGAGTAGGTTGATGTATAATCACATGGTCCGTTTTATTTTGACGCTTTCCCATCCATACCTTAAGCTTTAATAATATTATGTGTACGTACATTTTGCAAACTCTTTCATGTACTTCAAGTGAAGTCAAAACAATAAAAGAACAAAGAAAATTGTGTTAGTGATATTCTTTTTTATCTAAATGCTGCGGCATGTAATGTGATCGATGTCTTGTTGTGTGAGGTATTGTTCATTTTTATTTTTATACAAAAAATTATGATTTCTTTTCTAAAAATCATTAGCCCTTTGACCCTTGGAATGGGAACGCAGTCTTGTTCTCGTAGACGACAACAAATGATGGGATGTTTGAGTGATGGTATATCGTTGCATGAGGTATTGTTCGTTTTGATTTCATATGAACATCACGGTCTTATCTTGAAGAGTCGTCTCAGTAGGAAGCAAAGGGTGTCGGACATGTAAGCCACTAAAGCTCCTCGTCTATAATCGATATGGAATGAGTAGAAACATTATCATACTACAAATTAATTGGTGTGAAGGTAATATAATACTTTTTTTAGTAAATTTATTTTAAATTTCTTTAATCATAGCCGCTTAAAGAATTACTCACAAATTACCTATCAGCGTAGCCCTCATTAGAATAACGAACACATAATATTAAAAAATAAAATAATTCATCTTTACCAATTGAGCACACATAATAACAAGAGTATTTGAGCGAGACTGGTCGTATTTATTTATTTAATTTATTAAATTTTAGAACCTTAATTTTACTACTAATTAATTAGGGGAGAACCTCATTAATATTTATTTTTTCTTATTTATAGTGAATTTGTCTATATTTGATTTGTAATGGCACTATCCATCCACATAGTAAGTCAAATAATCAAATTAAAAATAAATCTTAAAGTAATTCTGACCTCTTATTCATTTTGTTGTTTCCTGTCTTTTTCATTTAACTCATCTGCAAGTGGAGATTCTGAGAATGATAGCTCTAAATATATAAATATAAAAAATATATTATTTTTGCAAATATATATTAATTAATAGGAAAATGGATTGTATTTAATTTTTAAAAAAAATCAGAAATGGAGAATCTTTTCAGTGATTTATTTTTGTGTGTTTTAATTTATTGTATGTGACAGTTAGGATCCTTAGCTGTTTTTATACTAAAATTAGATGAAATATCAACCATGAATCTGATGCTATTTAATTTGAATAGAAAATTTGGGAAAAAAAAAAAAAAAAAAAAACAGAAAGAATCTTAATAGTTGTTCATCATGCTCTTTGATTTAAATATACCAATTTTAATCATTGCAACTATAAATAAAAATAAAATGAGGTCTTTTCCTTTTTAAATTCAAATTTAATTTGATCCCACCTAAGTTTTCAAGAGAAATTCGAGTTCGAGTTGGATTCGACCACAACCAAAAAAATTGTATATAAAGTGAATTATACTTATTATGGGATTATCGATTGACGGACAAGTAAATCTTGTTCGAATTAGACTTCTTTTCCACGTTAACTTTCTTGAAAATAGAGTTAATTAATTAAAATAACATCAATTTTCTTTTTTTTAATTCATATCTGATTTGGCTGAAACCTAAATTTTCAAGAAAATACGAGTTCAAATTGTATTATACAACAACACTTTTTACATGATTGACTAGATAAAGGACAAATCTGATTCGAAATAGAATTCTTTTGAGTGTCGTCGACTTTCTTGAAAATAGAATTAATTAATTAAAATAATTCAAACCATAAAAATAGGTAAAAGTTAAATTTTCAATGGTCAAAAAGGGTTTTTTAATTAATGAGATTTGATTATAAAGATAAATATAAATATTATCCTTGATAATCACAATGTAAATTACCATTAATTGCAATTAGATAAGTGGTTGAATGATGACAGTCAATATTCATTAATTAATTACTGCAACAACAATCAATTCAAATATTGTATAATACAAGTATGCCTATCCAACATTAATGAACCATATGACAAAAAATTAAATAAATAATAATATATGCCACTTGCCTTGGAGAAAATCATGACTACTTTACCTAATTCCCTCAAAGGAATTTCTATTTATTGCTATTGATTTAATTTAATTTTTCCATTTATTACCTTTATTATTAATTATTTATGGTAAGACCATCATCTCATTATTTCAAATTTACAATCCCTAATTCTTGTGCTCTTAAGACTAATTAAATTACCATTTTGGTCTTTTTTACATTTTAATACAACATTCTTTAACCATAAATTAAATCTAAAATGTAGTCGGATTTATTAATTAATAAAAAATAATTAAAATCACCAGACGAAATTTATTATTAGATGCAATTTTATTGATTATGGACTAAAATTATGGTAAATAATGATTATTAATTATGATTAAATAAAAATATGTGCAGAAACTTAGATTATTCACCGTGTGAATTATTTTGGCCATGATTTTTAGTTATTATAAATATTTTAGCCACTCACAAAACCTGCGACCAACAAACGTTGCGTATCTATAGTCAATGATTATTTACTGTCGCTGTTTAGTTTTAACCATTGCAATTGATCATGATTAGACAATATTTTTTATGCACTGAAATAATAAGTTACAATAGGCGATATATTAATTATCAATGTGTTTGTATATAATTATTTAGCAGCTACTATTAAAGTAAATAAATACTAATTAAGCAAATAATATTCAAATTAATCATTAAAAAACATAAATTAAATTTACTAATAATTAAGCAACATTTACTAAATTCTTGACTCATCAACTAAAATAACTGTAAGACATAACTGCCATGAATATTTGCTCCCAAAATTCTATTCCAGTAAAAAAGAAAAAAAAAAAGAAGAATTCTGCATTTATTACTATTGGAGATAATTATATTCTCATCTCCTGAAGTTTGGTGTAATTACATATAGATCTCTTGTAGTTTGAAAAATTATATCTAGCATCCCTGAAATTAAACACTTTCGTCTAACAAATAAGTCCTTTTGTTAGTCAAAATTCATTGATTTTTTAGATATTAACAAAAAAAATTGAATGAAAATTAATTTATTCTTTATTGATTTATTACTCACTTGTTGCAGGTCAAATATTTTTTTTCAGACTAAACTATCTTTATAATAGTAAAAATATAACTCCACACGTGCATTAATGTGTGAAGACGCATGAGTGTAATTTAGTTATAAAAAAATTATTTGATATGTGAAAAATCAATAATAAGCCAATTAGAGGTAAATATAGATGTTTTTTATAATATTATCAAATTCGATAAATTTGACTAATAGAGGGACTTATTTGTTAGATAATCTTAAGGGTGCTAAATATAATTTTTCAAACTATAAAGAATATATGTGTAATTATATCAAATTTTGGGGAAGGAAAGTTTAATTATCCCTTATTATTATTCATATGTATATATGGAGAGGTAAGAGCTGCAATAATGGCAGCCATGTTGAGGGTTGAGGGGGGGCACACCCCCACTTAATGCGCATATATATACATACATATATGTATACATTTATACACGGTGTATGTATGCATTGTACATGTATTTTGGGTAAAAGGGCAATACGGTCACAATACCCAGAACATGTACGTATAGAAGGGGGGTGGGTGGGCCCCATATGAGGTATAAACATACGGCGGGTATCATTGGTGGAGGGTATAAAAGGAGGGGTATAGGGGGAGTCCTGCGAGAAGAGGAGAGCAAAAACATTATATATATATTTGTTCTTTCTTTCATTGGGGTATGAAAAACCTCATTCGAATCAAACACTGAGAGACTCTCTCTCTGTCTGTTTCTTTTTCTTCTTCTTCTTCTTCGTGAATTCTCGTCATTGATAGAGAGAGCTGATCTGGTAGGAGAGGGGGAATCAATCTGTGTAGCGAAACATGGGTGGAGACAAGGCCATCAGTCTCGAGGAGATCAAGAATGAGACTGTTGATCTGGTAATGAAAAAAACAGGAGATTATTGATTCCTTTTACTGATTTTTTGTTTGGTTTCTGTTTGATGATTCTTCTTTTGTTGAAGTTGTGGATTTGGTTGTTTTTGTTTCGATTCTTACTGAATTCGCCTCTGAGAATTAAGGATCTGTTGGCCTGAGTTTTTTCCTCCTTCGTTTTGCTGTTTCGACCTTTGGCTTTTCTGCGGATGTGAAAATTGACATTAGGGGGGAATTGAAAAGGTTTCTCTATCTTTACTGTCCGTATCTCTGTGTGTGTGTGTGTGAGAGAGAGAGAGAGATTAGAATCAGAGAGATGCTTTGCTTCAACTTTCATGTGTGTGCGCGCGCGCGCTGTCTGTTTTACTTTTTTATTTTCCTGGTGTCCAAACAAACAAGAAGAAACGAACAACCTTTTACACAGACAGATGGAGAGTGTGGCTATGGGTTTCATCATTTCATCACTTTTTCTGGTTCAACAAAAAGCTTTTTGTGACTGAAATCTTGTACTTATTGTCTTATTCTGATCAACTCCAACTTCCATCTCTCTCATCTTTTTCAGAGAGAGAGAAACATTTGTTTTGTGTTACCATATGAAGGTTTATAGTCAAAGTTGTTATAATCTCTTGACCATATATATAAAATAGGAAGTGTCAAATGAGATGTATCCCACATAATCTGCAAAAGAATCACAATATATCTTGGGAACATGGGGGGTGGGTTTGGTGGGGTGGGGAGGAATTAATGGGGTAGCAAAAAAAAAAAAAGAAGGTATTTTTGTCCCTGATAATTTAGGCAAGGTAGAATACATATGTATATGTAAGAACATGAACCTATTCTTGTTTGAAGTATCACATGATGCTGTTGGACAAGTTGGTCAATCATTGTCAGCCTAACTGAAAAAAAAACCAACATGTTTTTGGTGAATAATATATAAGTTTTGTGATATGAAAATGATGGGGTTTGATCTATCGAAGTTACAAAAAATTTGAGTAAATTCGATCTAGTGGCTATGCAACCTGTGATTATAACACAATAGTGTAGCTCCTCATTGTACTGCTAATTCAAGAATTATGACTTTTGTTGTCTGATCATATGTATGATATGTGCAATAACAACGTTTTTAGAGTTTTAATTCGATTGATATTTTGTTGAGAATTCGTATTATTACTTAATAATAAAATTGTCTTTTTATGTTCTCTTTAAGAATAAAAAATGGGGAAAATAGGGAATCTATTTATTTTATTGCATTTGTTTGGAATATTTGAAAATTTATATATTTTTAAAAAATTTAAAAAGGAATTTATAGGAGGTACTTTTTCCGTGGTACTTGACCCCTTAATTTTCGATATTTGCGTTTTGGGAACTCCAACTTTTCATCAACGGTTACGGGCAGCTTTCTTTACATGCCAACAGCCCCTCCTGACCTCTGACTACTGATACATAAATATTACTATATTTCCACCAAGAATTAATTATTATTGCACAGAGACCCCTGGATTTCCTTACTATTACAAAATCACCACTTGGTGGATTTTTTTTTCTTGGGCGGGTCGGGGCCCACCCGGAAGTGGCACCCCGGAAAGCGTGCTGTGATTGGTGGGGAAACCAAGGCCATTCTTTGCGGGCTTCAACTGGGCCCCGCCCACTCGCACAAGTTCTAAAGTCAACTTTGGATTGTCCACACATCATGGTCCCACATGCCTCCATGTACCATTCATGTGAATCAATGGTCTGGATGTGCATGTACATGTGTGTATATATATATGTACTGAGGAATTTGGATGATTGATACATATGTCCGCATGTAGCATTCTTGTGGATGAACGGTATGGATGTGCATGTATATGTATGTGTGTATATATATATTGGGTATCTGAATGATTGATACATCCCATTCATGTGGATCAACAGTCTGGATGTGTATATACATGCATGTGTACATGTGTCCCCATGTACCATTTATGTGAATCAACCGTTTGGATGTGCATGTATATGGTGTGCACACACATGTACTGAGTATTTGGATGATTGGCACATATATCGTCATGATAGCATGTACTATTCATGTGAATAAACAAATTGGATGTGCATGTAAATGTATGTATTAAATTAATATTACATATGTATTTGGATAATTGGCATGTGCAATACGTCAATAGAAGTCAACTTTGGATGGTTGGCATATCATGGTTCACATGACTGCATGTTCCATTCATGTGAATGAACAGTGCTTCATGTAGGCAAGTGTGATGACATCCATATGGGAAATTAAATTTAATTAGGTAAACCCTGTTAAGGAAAATAATTTCAAGATAATCCAAATTTAATTAAGATTTATAATAAATTAAAAAAATGTTATTTTCCAAATGGTTGAGAGTATTATAGTTTAGTTGACTTTAATTACCTGATAATGAAAAGTGTAGTAGTAGAAGGAGAAATTGGTGACAATATTGTACTGAAGTCAGCTTTAACTTTTGGAAATTTGATTATGGACTTTTAGTATGCACAAGTTGAAATTTTTGGTGTGTGGTGGTTGGTGAAGTACTATTTTTAAACATCATGATTTAATCTATTTGAATTTGTGATTTAAATAAGGAAAGATGGATGATGGGTTATTACAAAAGTATTGACAGTAATCAATAAAATATTTTCTGATAATTCAAAATAAAATGAATCTATTTTTATTGGGAAAATCAAAGTCAAAATTTTGATTTTTGATTTTATTTTAAAGTTTTTCACTTTAAATTTAGATAAATGAAATCTTCTAGTGAAACTGTGACATAACTACAATAGTGATGGTAGTCAACAAGATGCAGACGCGACAATTGTATTAAACTTGTTAAGATTGTTTGGATGATATAAGGTGTTAAACTGCTCGGGTCGAATTGCAATAAAACTGAAATTTTGTTTGTTTTTTTGTATTACCTTATTTTTGTTTCGATTGCATCTATGATGTTTTGAGTGTACATACGTTGTTCTAGTTTAATTAGCTTGAGGAAATTAAAAAGGACAAGGTAGTGTGATGCATCAAGATCACAGGAAATAATCTCTCAGAAGCCATGAATGTATTATAGCTTGTCATTACACCATCTTGATCAGCTTATAGGCAAGAAAGTTGTTTCATTTGACAATGTTCATAATCGTATTGAGGTTTCTCAAGTAACCGTTTTGCGTCATGAATATGACAGGAAAAAGTCCCAATTGAGGAAGTCTTTGAGCAGTTGAAATGCACGAGAGAGGGGTTGAGTTCCGAGGAAGGGGCCAACAGGCTTCAGATTTTTGGTCCCAACAAGTTGGAAGAAAAGAAGGTGGAACTCTTGAGGATCGGTTTTCTTTTTATAAGTTTGAATTCTACCATGTTGGAAAGACTAGTGTTTAGGTTCCGATGATTGCTGATAAGTCTTTCTCGTGGTGATGCAGGAAAGCAAAATACTCAAGTTCCTTGGTTTTATGTGGAATCCGCTCTCATGGGTCATGGAGGCTGCAGCTGTGATGGCAATTGCGCTGGCAAACGGAGGCGGGAAGCCCCCGGATTGGCAAGACTTTGTTGGTATCGTTTGCTTGCTCGTTATCAACTCGACTATCAGTTTCATCGAAGAAAACAATGCAGGAAATGCTGCTGCAGCCCTTATGGCTGGTCTTGCTCCCAAAACAAAGGTATAACGTTTGTTGCATGACTGTCTTAAACTATAAGTTAGAGAATGCTTTTCCTTCATAATGTTCAACGATGGCTGCTTGACAACAGGTCCTTAGAGATGGTCGATGGAGCGAGCAAGAAGCTGCCATCCTGGTTCCTGGAGACATTATCAGCATTAAACTGGGAGAC
>NC_026146.1:10267958-10305468 GCF_000512975.1 Sesamum indicum | reverse complement strand
GTCTTCTTGAAGGTGATCCGTTGAAGGTCGATCAGTCTGCCTTGACTGGAGAATCCCTTCCTGTGACCAAGAACAATTACGATGAAGTTTTCTCTGGTTCGACATGCAAACAAGGTGAGATCGAAGCAGTAGTCATTGCCACTGGTGTGCATACTTTCTTTGGAAAGGCGGCTCATCTAGTTGACAGCACCAACCAGGTGGGACACTTCCAGAAAGTGCTCACTGCAATCGGTAACTTCTGCATTTGCTCGATTGCCGTCGGTATGCTGGCTGAGATTATCGTCATGTACCCGATTCAACGCAGGGAGTACAGAAAGGGAATCGACAATCTCCTTGTTCTCTTGATCGGAGGAATTCCAATTGCTATGCCCACTGTCTTGTCCGTCACTATGGCTATTGGATCCCACAGACTATCCCAGCAGGGAGCTATCACCAAAAGAATGACAGCTATCGAGGAAATGGCTGGAATGGACGTCTTGTGCAGTGACAAGACTGGAACTTTAACACTAAACAAGCTTACAGTTGATAAAAGCTTGATTGAGGTCTTTGCTAAGGGTGTCGATCCTGATCATGTGCTACTTCTTGCTGCAAGGGCTTCAAGAATTGAAAATCAAGATGCTATTGATGCCGCCATTGTTGGTACACTTGCTGATCCTAAGGAGGTATTTCTCATTTTTGTTCATTTTGCTTATGTGTTTTGAGTTATATGTTAAACATAAAATGGAGGAAAGCTGATTTCCCATTGACATGTATTCGATTTTCAGGCGAGAGCTGGAATCAAAGAGGTCCACTTCTTCCCCTTCAACCCTGTGGATAAGAGGACTGCTTTGACTTACATCGACTCTAATGGGAACTGGCACCGTGCCAGCAAGGGAGCCCCTGAGCAGGTGGGCTCTCTAGTTCATTCTTGGCCTACTGGTCCATCAACCTATAAATAATTTTCAAATGTACTCAGTACTATTTTATTTTCTTCTTTCGTTGGATCAGATTTTGTCTCTCTGCAACTGCAAGGAAGACTTGAAGAAAAAGGTCCACAGTGTTATTGATAAATTTGCCGAACGTGGTCTCCGATCATTGGCTGTTGCTAGACAGGTTACGTAGCGATTGAGTTCTGATCTTTTAATCCACGGGTGTTTTGCTCCTTATCTTCTTTTCATTAGCTCAGTTACCTAACAAACAAATGTCTTATGTTCTTCAGGAAGTGCCAGAGAAATCAAAGGATGCCCCTGGGGGTCCATGGCAATTTGTCGGACTCCTATCCCTTTTTGACCCTCCAAGACATGATAGTGCAGAAACTATCCGCAGGGCTCTAAACCTCGGTGTAAATGTCAAAATGATTACTGGTAAGTGAATTGTTTCATCAACAACCTACTGATCTTCTGAATCAATCTCCATACTCAGATCGATTCTGTTTCTGAAAATTCTAGGTGATCAACTTGCCATCGCTAAGGAAACCGGTCGTAGGCTTGGAATGGGAGTAAACATGTACCCATCTGCTTCCTTACTTGGTCAACACAAGGATGAGTCTATAGCCGGCCTCCCTGTCGAAGAACTGATTGAGAAGGCAGATGGTTTTGCTGGGGTCTTCCCAGGTCAGTTTTGTTAAGTTACATTTCATCCTCGACGTTGAATGGAATCTCAAATCTTTATGTCTTTTTCACTGGAGAGGATAGAAAAATTTACCTTCTTTCTTGTGCCATGCAGAGCACAAATATGAAATAGTGAAGAAGTTGCAAGAAAGGAAGCACATTGTTGGAATGACGGGAGATGGTGTCAATGATGCCCCTGCTCTAAAGAAGGCAGATATCGGAATTGCTGTTGCTGATGCTACTGATGCTGCAAGAAGTGCTTCCGACATTGTGCTAACTGAACCTGGGCTCAGTGTTATAATTAGCGCCGTGTTGACAAGCAGAGCTATTTTCCAGAGAATGAAGAACTATACAGTTAGTCTATTTTTCAACTTTCTCTTCTACTATGCAGCTGTACTTTTTCACTTGAAGCGGTTATTAAGACTATCGTTTTCTGTCTGGCAGATCTATGCTGTCTCCATCACCATCCGTATTGTGGTAAGTTGATTGTGGCATTTCTAAAACGTTTAACTGGTGACTATAATACCTCCGAGAGAATGATTCATATGTTATTCCCTTCTGTTTTGCAGTTTGGTTTCATGTTTATTGCTTTGATTTGGAAGTTTGACTTCTCCCCCTTCATGGTTCTAATCATTGCCATTCTGAATGACGGTAATATTCAATTTATTTGATGTTAGCTTTGTTATGTCTTTGAAAATGTGGATAACTAACAGTTAAATAATTCTGGTCTCCTTAGGTACAATTATGACCATCTCAAAGGACAGAGTGAAGCCATCTCCATTGCCCGACAGCTGGAAACTGAAAGAGATTTTTGCCACCGGCATAGTTCTTGGAGGCTATCTTGCTTTGATGACTGTTATATTCTTCTGGCTGATGCATAAAACAGACTTTTTTGCTGTAAGAAGTCTACTGTTCTTCTCATATGCTTTTCTTTGTTCTCCACATGAAACATACTATGAAAATTTCCTATTAAACCACTACTAGTAGTCCTCGAATCTTATTCACTTTTTGCTAAAAAAACGCAGGACAACTTTGGAGTTAGAAATATTAGAGATAACGAGGACGAAATGATGGCTGCTCTATACTTGCAAGTGAGTATTGTCAGCCAAGCCCTTATATTTGTGACCAGGTCACGGAGCTGGTCATTCGTTGAACGCCCCGGACTTCTGCTAGTGACTGCTTTCATCATCGCCCAACTGGTAACTTTCTAAGGAACCAGACTTATGATCTGAAATAAAATCAGCTTACCATGAGCTGAAGTTGCTGATAAACGGATTTACTTTGTAGGTTGCAACTCTAATAGCTGTATACGCCAACTGGGGCTTTGCAAGAATTAAGGGATGCGGTTGGGGATGGGCTGGTGTGATCTGGCTTTACAGCATCGTCTTCTACGTGCCCCTCGACCTAATGAAGTTTGCCATCCGTTACATCTTAAGTGGAAAGGCCTGGCAGAACTTGTATGACAACAAGGTATACATACTGTTGGTCCTCATAAAATGCTTACTGCTTCGTGCTTGCTTCTCCATTCCCTTCTAAAGGTTGAAGTTTTATTCCATTGAATCAGACTGCTTTCACCACCAAGAAAGATTACGGAAAAGGGGAGAGGGAAGCTCAATGGGCTCTTGCTCAGAGGACTTTGCATGGCCTGCAAACACCAGAAGCCACTAATATCTTCAATGAGAAGAGCAGCTACAGAGAACTGTCTGAAATTGCAGAACAGGCCAAGAGGAGAGCTGAGATTGCAAGGTACCAAGTTCGATCCTCTAGCACTTCTATCTCCTTTGTTAATACGGGATCTCGTTCTCTTTGTTTAACTAAAACACGACTTCGTTGCCATTGCACAGGCTGCGTGAGTTGCATACACTCAAGGGTCACGTTGAGTCTGTCGTGAAGCTGAAAGGCCTAGATATTGAGACGATTCAGCAGCACTACACCGTTTGAAGAAGCCTAATGAATCTTTCGCGAGTAACTGCTCAAGTAACTGAGCAAATGATTTAGAGAACAAAAGAGTGCCTCTCAGATAAAACTGTTCCTGACAGGAGGCAGTAATATTGCCATAAGCCCTGATCATCTACTTTTTGCTTTTCTGATGTATCTTGAAGTGCCCCAGACAGGGTCTCTGTCTGATATTTGGCTCATTTATGAGTACAATTCCATCTCCTTGTAACAAAGTTTTTCAACTCAAAGCTTTCATTTTGTCCTGGTTTAGCTTGTGCTCTGTTGTTCTCTGGCATTCTGTGTCCATTATGGCGTATGTTGCTGCATCTGTTGATCGAGTTGACCTGATATACTTAAGCTCAAAGGTTTATGAAATGAGCAAATGTGATGATCACCTGTGATTTAGATTGTAAGATTCATTGTTCAGTCTATTATTTTAATGTGAAGGATGAAATGAAATAAAAGAAATATTGGTCGTCTAAAATACAATGCCTACGGTTATATATCAGTATATGTAGTCTTAGTACTCCACCATTGTGCAATATACAACAATCATGTATAAACACATACAACTCAATTGCTGTCCCGAATCAGTATCTTTCAGTTCAGCAGTTTCTGCTGCTAAGTTTTGTTCTAGTATTCATCATAATCGTCCCTTGATCCGAAGAATTTCCTAACAACGGCAGAAACTGCACCCAGAACAATAAATAGAAGAAAGAGATCAAATCCACCTCCAATGCCTATCGCCACACTAGGACCTGGGGCGAAAAAGGAGAAGGGAGACCAACCCCATCCACCATAAAACGGCACCCCAAATCCATATCCACCAACTAGAGGAGGGGCAACGGGTGGGTTGATAAACACATTGGTCCTGCAAGTGAACCAGTGTTAAGCTCGGACAGATCGTAAACAATGCATAATCTTAGCAAGAGGACGCATGAATTCTGGCACAAATATCAGTCCCCATAAAATGAAGAATCAATCCATTCTCAAACTAGTTTATCCAAAATCGTAGTGATTTCGGTAAAGGCATATTGGTTTCCAATTCCCACTTTTCACTAAGGTTTATCTAGTATCGTTCCCAAGACTAGCAAAAAACAACATTCTGAAGACAATCGCATATTCAGCATAATAGACAGCTTGTTAAGAATAAGCTGAACTGCTTCAAAGAATACAAGACATGGCGTATTGAAATAGGGAGAAGGGGCTGAGGGTGGATAGAAAACAATTGAATGTGGTTCTTTCAAGTTAACTCCAAGCTTACATAACTAGATCATCTAACTGTTTATGATCTGGAGCCGGATTTCACTGAGTCATTCTCCTCTTCTTGGAAAGCGAACAAATGCTCTAAATAGTTCACAAAATCCTTAAGAAAGACTAAAAGACAGAAGATACACTGCACACGAGTATCCTGCAACTCTCACTCATTAACAAACAATAGCATTAGGTTGTAATGAAGGCCTTTCACAACAGGATTCTCAAAAACTTTGCCTAGTTAGACGAATTAATCAGTCATTCTTGACAATTTACGTGAATCTGGCAACTCCAATGGCTAATTCACACAAACCAAACACAATCCAAGATCACAGGTTCCAACTCAAGTACACACATTGCAAATTAACTACAAAACACCAATTCTTGGTATTTGTTTACTTAATAGTTACCACTACTGCAAATATCAAATCACCAAGTAAAAACATAGGAAAAACTACCTCGAATTGTTGATTCTGGGGCCAGAAGACCGTGGCGCCGATGACCGGAAAGCCTGGCCACCAACCCTGCCACCAGTCTTGGCAGCTGCAGCAGGATCAACAGAGCCCAGTGTCAAAACCCCAGCTGCAATTGCAACCAGCGCCACTTTTGCCAACTGATTTTCACTTCTCCTAATATCCATCAACCCCAAAAATCAAGAGTTCGCTACAAGCACAATAACAAGAACAAGATAATCCAACTAAAACAAAGACTGAGTAGTTACCTTGAAGACTCACTATCTTCATCTGGGCTGTGCCTGCAAGATACGGAAACATGTTTCACAAGAGCTGGAAGAGTTCTTCTTTGGGATCTGAAGGTTGAAGTAAGAGGGTTTGAGAGGAAGCTATTCTCAAGTAAAGCAACTGACATTTTCCAACAGTGATTCTGGGAAGTAGGCAGCTTAGTGTTGGGGTTTTTGGTAATGGAGGGCTGAAGTTGTAAGGGGTGTTGATATTTTTGGTTCTTGAATGTTGAGGCTGATCTAACTGATGATCGTGGATGTGACACGTGGGGAGACAATAGTGGATGAACTGGAAGTTTCAAGAACCAGGAGTGAGGTACTTCAATTTGATATTCTCTTACGTTGTTTTTATGATTTTCACAGCAGATAGGAACATGATTTTATAGCTCTCTCACAAGCCTAAAACTCTGAGGCAAGTTATTTAATTTTTTATTAATAAAAAAATTATATTAATATAATTATCTTAAATATATTAATAAAAATATGACGAATTATAATTTAAAATCACGACTCGTCATTAAAAAATTTTGTTTGAGCATTTTTACTTGGTGTCGTGATTTAAAATACGACACCACCATTTTATATTGTTTTTTTTAATTTTGTTTGTTTTTTTTTAGTTGGTGTCGTGATTTCACGACACCAACTTTTGTTTAGTTTTTTTTAATTTAATTTTATTAATTTATTTTGTAAGCTAATTATATAAAATTAATTTTTTAACAACTTATCAAAGTTCAAAAAATTATAATCTTAAAATTATATTAATTTTAAAAATTAAAATTAAGTAAACAAATATAATAGTATATATTTTTTGTACAATTTAAAAAATATAATAAAATATACAATAGACGTAATTGTGGAATGGGTGGACATTACATTTGTCTTCTTAATTGTATACTTCATTGTATTTTCTTCAATTGTACAAAAAAAAAATACACTATTATATTTGTCTACTTAATTGTAATTTTTAAAATTAATATAATTTTAATATTATGATTTTTTGGATTTTAATAGGTTGTTAAAAAATTAATTTTATATAATTAACTTATAAAAAAAATTAATTAAACGAAATTAAAAAAAAATATTGTCGAATATAGTTCCGCAACAACATCTAATCAATTCGGTGGTGATGAAAATGAGGCGCAAAATGAGCCAATACAAAATGTAGGTAAGGAAATAAGAAGACCTCGGCGTCAACGCAACAGACGCAATTGTGGAACGGGTGGACATTTTTAACATTTGAAATTATATACTTCATTGTATTTTTTTCAACGAAAATTAATAAAAAAAATGGTTGAAGTTGTGATATTTTACAATTGTACAAAAAAATACTCTATTACATTTGTACCCTTAATTGTAAATTTTTAAATTAATACAAATATTGTTAAAAATTAATTATATATAATTAATTTATACAAAATTCAATTAAATGAAAATTAAAAAAAAAAAATGGTTGAAGTTGTGATATTTTACAATTGTACAAAAAAAACTCTATTATATTTGTACCCTTAATTATAAATTTTTAAATTAATACAATTTTAACATTATAATTTTTTGAACTTTAATATGTTGTTAAAAATTAATTATATATAATTAATTTATACAAAATTCAATTAAATGAAAATTAAAAAAAAAATAAAATGGTTGAAGTTGTGATATTTTACAATTGTGCAAAAAAAAACTCTATTATATTTGTACCCTTAATTATAAATTTTTAAATTAATACAATTTTAACATTATAATTTTTTGAACTTTAATATATTGTTAAAAAATAATTATATATAATTAATTTATATAAAATTTAATTAAATAAAAATTTAAAAAAAAATATTGAAGTCATGATTTCTGATCACTTCATGTCGTGATCAGAAATCACGATATGAAATCGTGATTAAGAATCACGACTTGCCCATTTTTTTAAAAAAAAAAAATTAATGTCAAATCACGACTCGACATATTATTATTAATGTATTAAAAATGATTATATTAATATAAATTACTTTTTTTTAGTAATAAAAAAAAAATAACTCCTGAAAACTGCCTTCAAGCCGGCCAAAGGTATGGAAATGTTCTTTATTGAGAATGACAAATTCCTCTTAAAATTTTTGCATACCATTGAGGGAGAACCAGTGTTTGAAAGCAGTCCTTGGGTCGGAGAAGAACTTGATCGTGCTCTCAAAGGTATCCTAGGACGAGAATCCAATTGAAGTGGACCTTAGCCAATGCGACTTCCGTGTTCGTATACACGGGTTCCCCATCAGAAAGTTGACTAAGGAAGGAATTTGATCAACAAAAAGGGCTGGCATCATGGGGTTCTTTTATGCGACTACAGGTGGCACTTGATGTATCGAAACCTCTGCCTCGAGCTCTCAAAATATGAATTATAATGGGGGATGAACATCGTGTATCGTTTACCTATGAGTGACATTCTGAATTTTTGCTATTTGTGCGGGAGACTTGACCACATTTCCAAGTGGTGCGAAACCCATTTTCATGATGGCTTCATTGACCCCGGTGATGATTCAGCTTTCGGAGGGCGGCATTAGCCCTGCTTCAAGGAACCCTGGTTCTCAGTACAAGAATGCTAATGCCCAGACATAGGAATGCAGACCTCGTTTCATATCTCGCCCCCCCTTTGGGTCGCCCAAGCTACTATAGGCACAACTATCTTTGGGAATTTCTATAATATCATTCAACCTGCAGTTGCCTCTCCGATCCCTCATGAGATTTCATCCCTTAATCACAATGTTTCCAGAGAGGCAATCCAAATTTCCCCCAACCCCATACAAACTCATCCTACTGCCTACACACCGAATCCTTATAAGGAACCTTCTGCCACCCATGACACACACTAAACTCCTCTCAAACTCAAGCCTTTTGCTGACCAAATTATGCCTGTTATACAACCGCCTATAGTCACGGCTATGCAGCCCCATGCACTGAACCAATCCCTTGCCGCCGTGGAAATTGGAGGACCAAATTTGCCAACCCCTTATACATATATGACGAAAATTGCAATATTGCCATATTATTAAAGAATAATTATACAACATTTTATCCCTTGGTATAATTTAACGTGGACTCCATGTGATTTGGAAAATTAAATCTAATACTCCTGATGTCTGTTCTTTTATAGCAAATATATTCCTTTATTAGTCAAAATTCACAAAATTTGTTGATACATTAGCAAAACAAAATATGAGCAAACTACTCTTATAAGGTAAATATATGCCTTCTCACTTGCATTAGCATGTGAACATGTATAAGGGCAGTTCGTCAGGAAAAAATATTTAACCTGCAATAAATCAGTAATGAATCTATCAGGGATAAAATAAACTCCCATTCATTTTAATATCAGCAAATTCATTGAATTTTGATTAACGAAAGTGTCGATTTGTTAGACTAAAACAAAAGTTAGGAGTACTGGATGTAATTTTTCAAACCAGGAGGGGTCTATGTATAATTACACTAAATCTTAGGAAAGAGCAGTATAATTGTCCCTATTATTAACCCTCAGACGAGCAGTTTGAGATAATACATAGCCTTGTTCCCGCAAACGAAACTAATGTGATATGATATTGCTTGTAGTGAATATGCGATGTAGTTGACGCTTGTAGTGCAAAATATTGCTTGTGTAACTGAAGTTACATAGGTTTTATCCTGAAACAGACACTTGATTAGGAAGACAAAGCCTTTCAACTTTTCACTAATAATTAATTTGAAGCTCGATTCGCTTTATATAAAAGTATATTTACATTTAATTCGATTAAATTTCACTGCATTTTACACAATTTATAATTATATAAATTGAAATCAATGAAAATTTAAATAAACTAAAGATAACATATTGGAATTCAACGTGTTCACATGGTCAATTTGATGGTGATTTTTTTCCCCATGATTTATTGTCATTTACTGATATATAATTATAATGATGGATACTAGCAATTAATGGCGTACGTTTGATGGCCTTAGCAATTGGAATAATTTTGAAGTTTAATTAATTAGGTATAATTGGACATGTTGGGCGTACGGGAATTTGAGTTTGACTTATTAGACAACTCTTTAATAGATGGATCCCATCCTATTATACCATATTAATATTTTATAAAATAATTTGAAAACTACTTTGATCTTGGATTCATATCAGTGTCTTCACAGAGTTGGAAAATTGTCTAAAATTAGTTTTTTAATAAAAATTAGTGTAAATTATAATGGGGTTCACTTGAAATTTATCATAATTAAAGATATATCTCCCTATTGTTTGAAAAATTACAAATATCTTCTGAAATTAATGATTTTCTAACAAATAATCCTCCGGGGCTGTCATGAGCATGAATTTATTAGACGATTGTTAATACATGCGAGTATTTATGATTTTTCAAATAATGATGGAACAATTATAATTATAATAAATTTTTAAGGAATATTTGTTAGACGATTATCATTGTGAAGAAATATTTATAATTTTTTAAATATTATGACTGTATTCCTGACAATTCTCGCATGAACCTCTTGGTTCACATGGGTCTCTATATGATTTTCTTAAAGTTGTTCTTGGGGAATGAGAATTGCATGAGTAATTTCCACAAAATATTACTACCTTTTTCTTATTTCCTTAATTTCTTAAAAGTTATTCTTTCTCCATTATTATATATATATATATATATATATATTTTTTTTTTTTTAAGAAGAAGCGAGGATATTTATTAAGAACCAAAGTTATATCAGGAATGAATAAACACAAATAAAGCACTAAAACTCAAAATGCCAAAGCAGCAATCCTAGGCGAGGTAAGGTTAATGAGACAGAAGAAGATCTCGTATCCTCTCCCTTGAAGACTTGATGAAGCCGTCTGCTGTGGAGCACTGATTCTGCAGTGATGGATGAGTGGCCTTCGGATATCATCCTATTCCTTGCACTCCATAGAAGCCAACAGATGATGAATAGTAGGCTAAAGACATCCTTGCCCAATTGCTGCCTCAGCAAACGAAGCCAATTCTCTACTTCCCCTTGGAACTTGTTGGGTATATCGCCAGTAGTGGCCCGAAAAAAAGGAAAGTCTAATCAACTATTACAAGAATGATTGGTTACGAAAATCTTTATAGTACAGACCAATATATAGGAATATTAAGAAAATAATATAGACCAAGAATAACAGAATATATATATATATATCTATTTACAGATCTATATGTATATAATGCAGTAATGGATAAGAGGTTGGCTCAGGGAGCCAGATCCGGAGACGGAAGCCCACGGCCATAAAAAAACAGGCAACCTCTCATGGTTTCTTAGAACCCAAATAACTACAAAGGTCAGTCCATAGAGGAAAACTCACAACACTTCATATTCCACTCAGGAATGAGTTCATAAAGAACCTTTTTAATCAAAGCAAAAGAGAAGAAGGAGAAGAGGATGTCGTAATTGGTTATTCTCATCCAAAAATCTCTTGAGGTATTTATATAGATAGGGTTTAGAGATCAAAGAGAGGGACATTGATTATCAAAGAGAGAGAGAGAGATGAAGGAGAAGAAATCGAGAAGAGAGAGAGATAGGAAATCGGCAGATAGAGAGAGGGAAAGAACCAGTGAAGGAAATGAGGGGAAGGGTACATGAATTAGGGTTAGGATTCAAAATAAGGAGATAGAAATATAAGACAAATCGAGTCGGGTAAATGGGCCGAGTGGAGAGAGCGGGCTGAGCCAGTAAGTGGACCGAAGATTTGAAGTGGGCTAAGCCATCCATGTGAGAGGATTGGGCAACTTTGGGTTTGGGCTTGCTAATAAGGTCATGAATCATATTTTATAACAAAATTGAGAGACAATTGACCACAGAATCAAAACGAGAGTCCAAACCTGTCTGGAGAAGGGGTAGCGTAGGAGAGTGTGTTCCATATGTTCCACTTCAGATAAGCACATCGGACAACCCCCCATCACCTTCACTTCTTGCCGTAGAAAATTCACCGATGTAGGTCAAGCATGTTCCACAACATTTCTTGAACATCTAAGTGAGTTGTCCGATCTTGTAATGATCCTCCACAACTGCTTGGCGAGCATAGCGTGGTTGAAAGCCTTAAGAGCTCTGAAACCCAACCCACCGTCATGTTTTGTGTGGCATACCTTCCTCCAAGCAACCAAATGAATCTTCCTCGGTTCCCATTATTCCAAAAAAAAATCAGCCATCATGCTCTTAATCTCACGAAGGAGCATGTCGGGAATTCAAAAAACGCTCATCACACAGGAAGGAATAGCTTGGACTACAGCTTTGAGAACGCCCGCCCACCCTGCCTGGGATAGGAACTTGGTGCGCCAGTGTTGCATTTTATCCCAAACTTGATTTTTTATGTGTTCGAACACCACTCGCTTAGACCGGCTAATAACTGTGGGGAGACCTAAATATTTCCCATATCTGTCCACTACCGTAACCCTTACCACCCTTCCAAGTTCCTCACATGAATTCTTGGGTACATTTGTTGAAGAGCACGCTTCACCTCATCATGCGTGAAAGGTAAAAGGAGTGTGTCATTCATCTCCAAACTCACTTTAAGTTTCAATCGCATTGAGTGTCTCATCTATCACATGAGGGCTAGGGTTAGATGACTAAAACAGTGAATCAAAGTGCTTCGTGATCACCCTGTGAATATCCTGCATATTAGTATGCTTATTGCTCTGATAATCTATAATGGTGGAAATGGAATTCTTGCGATACCGGCTTGAAGCTTTGTGATGGAAAAAAAATTGTGTTACGATCCCCTTTTTTAAGCCATTGAGTTTTACCCCGTTCTTTGCATAGTAATTCCTCCCTCTCCCTAAGCTCCTGCATCTCATGTCGAATTGTTGTTGTTTGCTTTTGAGACTCATCCGTAATAGGGTATGCACGAAGATGGATGATATCTTCCTCAAGAGACCATATCCGTCGCCGCACGTTTCCAACACTATTTTCATCCCATTGTAACGAACCCACATGACATTGCTGAATTTTCTGCTGGAGAA
This sequence comes from Sesamum indicum, assembly GCF_000512975.1. Taxonomy (NCBI): domain Eukaryota; kingdom Viridiplantae; phylum Streptophyta; class Magnoliopsida; order Lamiales; family Pedaliaceae; genus Sesamum; species Sesamum indicum. Next base: position 10,292,956 of record NC_026146.1, on the reverse strand, counting down.
CTAAGATGGCCGATCCTTGGGAAGCAGACCCCAATGCAACCAAACAACCTCCTCAAACTCCTCCGATTGTAACCATATAGCTTCGAAACGAAAATATTTCTATTTATGCTCAATGTGCTGGTCGCGTACAGTTTCTACCAGAATAGCCAAGTGATCAGAGTGAGAACTCAGAATAGTCCAGACAATAGCTCCCAAAAACAGATCCGCCCACGCGGCCGAAGCAACAGCCCTATCCTATCTTGCCCGCACTGTATGGAGGTTCTTCCCTATGATTGCACTAGGTGAACTGCGATCCCTTGCTACCAAGATCAACGAGATTGCATAATTCCAAACATCTCCTAAAATCATTGAGCTGCCATTGAGGCCGTCTGCTCATGCCACCTTTTTTTTTTTTTTTTTTTTTTTGTTGTGTGGTTAACTCATATGAAGATATTAGTTTCTTTAGTCCAAAAAATCCTTAAAATCTCGGTTTGGACGTAGGAGTCTCAGCCACTAATCACGTCGCACCGAAAACTTACTGAGTTTCACAAGTAGAGCTCACGTCTCCTTGCGCTTTGTCGTCTCTGGGTGCCCATAGAAACCCGTGAACCGCCATTCGTCCCACTGTTATTTATTACAGTCACATCAATATGGAAGGAAGAAAGGGTTGGAGCTGTAAATTAATAACGTTGTTGCCAGAGCAAACATAAACCTCCTAACTTCCCTTTGGCATGTACACCTATACTAAACATACCAAAGCGGCCTCGAAGATTAATAATTCTCCTATATTGGCACTTAGTCTCGGAGATAAAGACCAAGTCAGGGTGAAACTGCTTGGTCCATGTCTCAAGTGAACGAACTGTCCACGAGGACCCCAACCCCTTTCAGTTCCAGCATAGGATTTTCATGGTTGCTGGCATTCGCTAATGCGATATTAGAATCCTCATCAACCAACTGGAATCATCGCTTACTCTCATGTGCCCCCTCATTAGCCTCTATGAAAACAATACTCGGACCTCACTTATGACTATTAGAGTGCGATGGACCTCTACCTTTCCTCGGTCTCCCACAGCAAGAGGTGGGTTTAAGCTTAATTCCAGTAGCTGCAAAAGTAAGGGGGATATCCGTCAAGTCCACATCACACAAGACCAACTTATCGGCAGTGTAATCAAATAAAAACACCGGGTCCACTGATTTGAGTCAAGAATCGCACTGATCGAGTCCTGCCAGTCAAGTCGTGTCAGCCTCTAAACTTGCTTTTGAGGATAGAATTAGATCTATTAGCATCATATTGTTTCCCATCTGATTTCTTCTATACTCCTGCACACGCTGGGCACAAGTGGCCATCTCTTTCACAACAGTATGCCCATAATCCGGTTCCTTCGACGTTGCATCCTCATCCCTCGCAAGATTACTGTGATGGGGCCTTAAGATTAGGTGGGGTGATACTACCACTGCATGACCTAAATTTGCCAAAGATCGCTTGACCTTCCTTGTTGTCCCGTTGTTGAGACGCCATCGACCGAGGGCCCTCCTAAACCCGTGTCATGCTATCTTACAATACATGACTTTTTGTAGGGATCAGTTCACGCAGCCAAAGCCTACAAGGAAGATGCTCTCCTGAGTCCACGAGACCCTCTTGAAATTGCTCTTCACAGTATTTGGCGATATGTCCTAGTGTTGCACAAAGGTAGCAGAAACTAGGGAGCCTCTCTTAAGTGAAGTGAATCATGTGTTCCTCACCCAATATAGTTATGATCTTTAGCACTCTTTTGAGTGGCTTATTCACCTGTAGTCCTACTTGGATACGAAGAGAGGCACCCCAAGAACATCCTGTATCATCTATCTCCAAACCACACCCCAACTTATTACCGATGAAAGTAGGCACCCCTAGCTTCATGCGGCTCAGTGGTAAATCTTGAACGTGAAAATAAAAATCACAACACGTGCATGGGGTTTTCGTCTACCCGTATGCCATTCAATATGAGGACGTGTTAGTCAAAGCTCCATGGGCAGCTCTTAAGCGCTCGATCTCGATCAATGATATGGTTGAATTTGAACAGAGTCGGCCTTCTCGCAGCTGCTTGATCTCCACCCCTTTGACAACATTAAGCATCCCTTGGATCGCAGCGCAAAAACCATTAAAATTATATGAGTGACTCGATAGAAGCCTGCCAACTAAACATAAGTGGAAAGATCTGGTATCCAAGTTACACAGGCCATCAGGCACAACCATCCCTTCCTCGTCATCATACGGAGTCGGATACTACTACTGAACCGCCCTAGATAAGCCGTCGTTACCCTATTCTCCACGTGATAAGTGAGACAGATAGCACCACCAGACCGACAGACTGCCAACAGATGAACAACTAACTAACTACCTCCACGCCCAACTTGACTTCCCATACCCAGACACAATGCCCCCAGACGCTGCGGATTTGGGACTGAAGACATAAACAAGGAATCAAAATAAATCAGAAAACACACTAGACTAAAACAGAGTAGAAAAGAAAACACAGAAAAGAGTAACCTAGAACAAATAGAAGAGAAACGATAACAGATATGCAAGAAAATGAGTGGTACTATAACAAAAAAATAGTAACTCTAGAAAGTACAAAATTGGATGAGGGAAAGTGGAGCCTCGAAGCACACGCTAGTAAAGTCTCGTATCATGTGGAATTGCAGCAAAGCTTCTCCCACCACGGTAGCAACGACCAACGAAATTCACCGACAGACGCAATCCTACGAGAACAAGTCTCTCATGAAGAGAGAAGCAATACTTCCATGCAGAGAGGATACACTTCAAAAATATTCTTCTCCATTATAACAATCAATATATCAACTATCAAATTTTTAATAATAATTTATTTCAAATAAACAAATTTTAAGAAAACCTTCTGTACAGGTTATCCAATACTTATTGTATTCATTGGAACATGAAAAATTCTAGGCTATTATTGGAATTAGGTGAAAATTATTTTCTTGATATGTAAAAAGTTAAGATAATTTCAATTTTGATCACTATTTGGGTCAAGACAACAACCACTACTATGTGTCAAGACATGCATCCGAAACGATAGGCCACTTACAGAGGTACTTATATATTACCCATCAATAAAATATACGTATTGAAAAAGAAAAATCGAATTTATAATCCTGTAATTGAAAGTGATTCGTTCTTATCAATTGAGTCAACAAATATTGACGTGAGGAGAAAATTGCTTATAATAAAGAAAGATGAGTTTGGTATTACTTATAAAATAATAAAAATTACTTTAAATATCAAACTATATTTAATAATAGAATATTCCACATTCATAATTTAATAATGGGTGGCTGTTAGGTATGAATAACTATTACAGCCTGTATAGTATAAATGGATGAATTTTACATAATTGAAATAAAGTTGGAAACTTGGACCACCATTCAAAGAAATAATTACTTCAAATTATGTTAAGTAGTTCTCAATTATTATTATTATTTTTTTAAGATAAAACATTCAAACCCAATATTACGTACTAATAGTTATAGGATACTCGATCTATATATTACAATTACATTCTTTATTTATAAGCAAAATTTACATAAATAATTCTTAAAATCATTAACACCTCTCAAGTGGTGTAGCTGTAATATAAAAGACAAAAAATACTGTGTAGTTTGGCATAACTAAAGAGGGTGTCCATTTAATTTATCTTAAACTAAAATGCAACCAATGGAGTTATTCACTTATTCCAACTGATAAGAATCGGAAAAACAAATAAATAACGGGAGACGTAAAAAAGGTGCTGTCCCTTAATATATAACTAGTATATGCATCATATTTAAATGTGTGCGCAAAACTAAATTTAAATTTTAAAAAGTAATCATCTTTTTAAAAAAATATTTTAATTAGATAAATCTAAAATAGAAAAAAATTATGAAAAATTGTTGGGAAAAAATTAAATTAGATTTCATTTCAGAGTTGTAATGTCGATTCAACCATTGATAATTTATACTATTATAATAAAGGGGGTAATTAGACACAAAGCGATGATTTTGACATATTATGTCAATTTTTTATGATTTTAAAAATAACGTACCATTATGAGATAATTAATTTATTTAATTTAAATAAATTATATTAATTTAATTATTCAATTAATATAATTTTTATATATTAATTTTATTTATAATATATTTTAAAATATAAAAAATTATTTATTATATACATGTTGGGACGTGAGGCTGATTTGAAGAGAACAAAACAAAGTGGTATATTTATGTTGGTTAAGAAAAATAGATAAGTGAAAATAGTCGCTTTCCATAAATGAGTCTGGGTCGCGCTAAACCGCAACCCCACACTCTCTCTCAAAAAAGCGAAAGAGCGAAAAAGAAATACAAAACTAAAATTGCCTCTGCGGTTACATAATTGCTTCACTAAGCAAGGCTTCGAAGAGAAATTGAGAGGTACATACTCCAAAACACACGCAGAGTGCTTTTTCGAGGAGTCGATCAGTTCGGCGGAAGCGACGGCGACGGTGGCGGCGGAGGCGGCGAGCGAGAAGGCTCCGATGGAGATTTGCAAGGGAATCAACGGACTCGAGAAGGTTATCCTCCGTGACGTCCGCGGTAGCTCTGTTGAGGTAGTATTGTTCACTTACTTTATTGTGTGGTGCTGCTTTTTCGGTCTCTTTTATGTCTTGTTCGTGAAGTTGTGAAGTAGAAGTGGAAATGGATTGATCTCGATTTAATAACTTTTGATCTGCGCTTTTAGTAGAATGTGATGATTGATTGTTCGTTTGTTTTGGATTTTGGATGTGTATGAGCTCCTTACCGGCATGTCGTACGGTGTGCTCTAGTGCTTGTACAATGACATATTTGGGGGAACAATGTGATGTGACAGGGGTTTTACTGAATAATGTGGAATTTCATGCAGTTCAGTGCTATTTGTCATGTAAATATCTACTTAAGGTTATGTTGCATGTATCTGATTGCTTGAGATGATGTGTTCATAGGAAAAGCATATCTGGTAGGTTTCATTTGTCGTATATCTATCTAAACTGAAGTTGCTTGCATAACTTGAGCTGCTTATACTAATATATCTTGTCGCCTCAGCATCTTGTTGATTTAGTAAGTTCCATTTGAGAAGGTATTTTTATATCTTGTCAATTATTTTTTTGTATTGTGTGATTTGCTGTTTAAGATTAGCTCTTTTCACTTTATCTCCTTTATAGATCTACTTGTATGGTGCTCAAGTGACATCATGGAAGAATGAGCACAGGGAAGAATTGCTTTTTGTCAGTAGCAAGGTATTTCTTTGACTTGTTGATGGCTTCATATTATTTCCTGGTTGCCCTTTGGCAAAACTTATGCACTTTGGTTTTTGTGTAATTGTGTAAGATTGTGCTAATTATTCCTAACAGAGCATACAAGTGACCAAAGTAAGAGCTTGTCAAGAGATGATCTATATATGCTAATTGTAAAATGAGTGTGTTTACAATGTTTCCTTAATGAGAGCATGTCAAGAGATCACTACTAGAAATCATAACAGAGCATGTCTGCACTTTTGTCCTGATTCAGTTGGATTATTCCCACTTAGTAGCACGTGCTAGTATTGCTGCAGAAGTGGGTGACTGGTTGTGAACATGTTTCGCCATTTTGAATGAGTCTCTTCCCTGAACTGCCCACTTGCGGAAGAATGGCTTCTTATGTCCAGAAGTAGACCTTATTCTAAGATGTGTCTGTTGTGGCCCATTGCGTTAAGATGGATTTCAATGTCTTAACTTAGGCAGGTTGACCATAATGGGAACAAAGAGGTGCTCTTTTCGATTGCTTGGAACAATGGCAGAAAAACCACACTACTTATTTGTCTTCTTCTCCACTAAGTTTTCTATCACCTATTCTTTGCTACACTTCCTATTGCTGGTATAAAGGTGATTGGTGGTTTAGGAAGAACAAAGGAATACACGTAAGACTTCTTTTATGTACATTTTATTGAAGCTGATATAATAATTAACTTAAAGCTTCAGATGTACTGCCAATTATAAGTTGGAGGTTGAATGTGAGCTTTTGAGAAACTAGAGTGCAGAGGTCAGGTCACTGAATTACTTATGCAAGAAGTAGTCCTCTTTTATTGTTCAGATCTGGTCCTATCTCTGGCTCAAGATATTCCTAATCATAATCTTCTGTTCTGGATGGATGTCTCTTCTTAATTTCTTTGCTTGCCTTTTGGTCCACTAAACATCAGAAATTGGCTCATATAACCAATGAATTAACTACAAATGTAGAAACTACTTATTAGTGGCATTGTTTTTCCGAATGTTTTTGGGATGGATAAGGAATTAATTCAATGGTTCAGGACTCAAGGCAAAGGTTAAACTGGCATCTACCTTATCCTGTCCGGCTATAAACACGCTGAGTTTTTTCAATTGAATTTCTTTGATGTATTTTTTTCAGGTTAATTGTCAGGAATTTTGTGCTATTCTTCCCTTTGTTAGTTAATTTTAATCTGTTGAAATTGAATGCTTACCTAGTCTCAGATGAGTCATGCCATGTTATGACGTATACATAGTCTCTTGATGGACATTGTTTTCATTCCTCAGGCCATTTTCAAACCTCCAAAGCCAATTCGTGGAGGCATCCCTATTTGCTTCCCCCAGGTCTGTGTTTCTCAACTTTGCTTCTTATGACACTCCACTTGCCTTGTCTTAATCAGGGTCCTGACAAGGAAAAAGCTGCTCTGTAATTTCAGTTCTCAAACCATGGATCTCTTGAGGCCCATGGATTTGCTAGAAACAGGTTTTGGAGCATTGACCCATCTCCACCTCCATTTCCAACCAATTCCTCCAATAAGACATTTGTAGATTTGATTCTGAAGCCCACTGAAGAGGACATGAAAATCTGGCCTCACAGGTGACAGGCTAGAAGACTTCTTGTATTGGTGGGACACTTACTCCTTGAATAGCCTTTTAATTTCTTCTTTGGTGTTCTTCTGTAGCTTTGAGTTCCGCCTGCGAGTAACTTTGGGACCTGCCGGAGATCTGATGTTAACTTCTCGTATCAGAAACACCAACACCGATGGAAAGCCTTTCTCGTTTACATTTGCTTATCACACCTATTTCTCTGTTTCTGATATCAGGTACTTAATAAGTGGAAGGACCTTTATTCTTTTATGTGTATGTGTTTGTTTCCTGATAGCTATGAAAGCTCTAATTCAACGTCTTCCTGATAAGAAAGTCATTGGCACAGTATTTGCTAGCAATCAAAGCTCTAATTCAACTTTGCCCTCGTTAGAAAGTCATTTGATCATGTTGAGATTTTCAAACTCATTGTGTTGGCACAATATTCCAGGATTATATTTCTGTTTTATGAATGAATGTTCAACCATGCTGGATAATGTTATAAATATCACTTATTATGGACTTCTTCACTACATCCAAATGATGGAATTGCTTGTTCAGTGAAGTACGGGTTGAAGGATTGGAGACACTGGATTATCTTGATAATCTGCAGAACAAACAGCGATTTACTGAACAAGGGGATGCAATCACCTTCGAGTCAGAAGTAAGTTCAGTAGTTCAATGCTGCTTTAACCTGCTTATTGATTCCGTACTGGCTGACATCCTTGGCTGGTTACTACTTGATTTGTTGTTTATTAGGTGGATAAGATATATCTCAGCACGCCTACAAAGATTGCAATTCTGGACCACGAAAAGAAGCGAACATTTGTCATTCGTAAAGATGGTCTTCCTGATGCCGGTAATGTTAATGATATCCAATTGTATGTTCTTCGACTGCATTTTTATGAATATTTGATACAGCAAGGTTTTTGTGAGAACTCTGCTTTGTTTCATCAACAGTATTGTGGCTTTTTTTTATGCTGGTAAGGTTTTCTCTGCCATTTGACAATAGTGTTAATATGGGTCTGAACACAGTGAATTCCTAGATGCAAAAGAAACTGTAGGAATGCAGTTTCATGTTCATGATGTCGAGGATTTTAGTTTGGTGTCTGGCCTTGTGGCTAAAGATTTACTTCATTTGAATTTTCTAAGATAATAGCAGATCACTTGCATTGTCATTATGAGAAGGAATATGCAGACGTAGCTACCTGTGCTTAGGACACTGCTTTTTTCATTCTTGTTAACTAGGCTATTTCTCTGTCTTCAATGTTGTTTCTTCAATTTGGAGCTTGCAGTATTTTATCAAAGTTCTGTATTGTATTTGTAGTTGTCTGGAATCCTTGGGATAAGAAGGCAAAGGCAATGGCTGATTTTGGAGATGATGAATATAAGCATATGCTGTGCGTTGAGGCAGCTGCTGTGGAAAAACCTATCACTTTGAAGCCTGGTGAAGAGTGGAGAGGAAGGCAGGAACTTTCAGCTGTGCCTTCAAGTTACTGTAGCGGCCAGCTTGATCCTCAGAGAGTCCTCCAAGGCAGCTAGCTTCAGATATGCTTACCTTTATGATGTACAGGTACTTCTCCGCACTGACTTTTAACCTCTATTTTTCTTTAAATATGATGTAAAGTCATACCAGTTACTGATGGAAAATCTTTATGGATCAGCCACGTTATGTTTTGTATTATGAAGCTCCTGAACTGCCTATTATAGAGAGGAAAAAGAGGATAAAGACCCACATCCTTCTAATGTCACTTTACTCTTGCCCCCCCAGTGACTCTAGGATAGGCATGCTTGCACTTTAGTCATATTCAGTTTTATCTGTTACTTCAAGAACATTTCTTTATATTCAGATAAATCTGTTCAACAGTGGTTTTTTTCATACAAAATACTTGTCAGACTCAAACTTCTCTAGTGAAAATATATAAGGATTTTACTTCTTATGTTTTTTATCTGAGTAGGCATATATATGAGTTTATGGAACTTTCGATTTCCAATCTGTTTCAAAGGTAACTAAAAATTTAACTTGTTTTTTTTGTTGTTGTTTGGTACTCATGTTGTTTGCTTTAAGAAAATTTATTGTGTTGAAGACCTATCTTTTGCGAAGTTGCTGCTTTAATACTCGAAAAGTTGGTCTTTTCTACGGTTTCCTGTTAGGTGTGTTCTTAATGAAATTATAAAGATGCAATAACATGCTTTTTGTCTGTTTTGTGGCCAGTATGATTATGTATATCTATTTTCTCTTGTGCTGCTTGTTGATTTCCTGTGGGAATCTATTTTAAGATGTGGAGAAATGGGTATATATTCTGCTTACATAAATTACTTGCTGCTCTTCACTTCCGTCAATTCGATTACCTCAGAAAAATGCTGTTACGTGCTGAGTTCACATTCCGTTCAATTAATCTCATACTTCTCACTCTTCACATTGGTTCAGGTGGTCGACTACAATATTGGGAGGTGTAAGGCTTGGCATCAATATCCGTTACAAGACCTCTTTTACCGTCTTGTCCTTAATAGCGTAATCTTTCTTTTATTACCTGGATGAAATGGGGCTGTTTTAGCATATACTTACCAAATAACGTTTGCTTGCTCTAGTTGGGCATGGGACAATATGTATCAATTGTAATGAAGAAGCCTAGGTATGATGCTAGATGGTTTTTGAGTCTCAAACTGATTCTTCCCTGAAGTTATTATTGAAGGGAGTCATGACCCATGACTGATGGCTCATACCTAAACTTGGTTCAACTATGAATCAGGTGTTCACTGAACATGTACCAAATCATCTTTTTCGACATATATATTCACTTCAAACTCAAGTGGTCATTGATCCGTTTGTCATCTGAGTTGGTCATCTCTATTTCTTTGGATGGACGATCCGAGTACTTGCTTCAGTGGGCGGGTTAAGTCAGCCCAGAACTATTTTAAAATGGGCCAATCCGAGATTGGGACCACTGGCTCCCATGGGCTAAGGACCATGTGGACTGGTCTTGGGCTTGGATGAGTCTAGCGGTTCAAGTTGTTGAATGGGCTGAGTTGAGTTTGCTGGCCTCTTACTATTTATTTTTGGATAATACACTTATCATTTCTTGAGGTTGGAGTAATTGTATGTAGCTCCGGTGGTTTTTAAAAATTACATTTGGTACTCATAATATTTATTTTTACTAAATAGACAAAATTTATCAAATTTGTTCATATTTATCTTTGATTGATTTATTACTGATTTAGGTCAAATATTTTTTTTTGGATCAAGCTATCCTTATATATCTTTACACGATAATGCATGTGGAAAGTATATTTTCATCCTTATAAAAGTATTTTGGTTAAAAAAATTTATTTAATTTGAAATATGTGAGTAATAAGTCAGTTGGGATATGTTTTGTTGAACTTTGTTGCTAATATCGATAAATTTTGTGAATTTTGATTAACTAATGGATTTATTTGTTAGATAGAAATAAAGTTAGAGGGTGTTAGATGTAATTTGCAAATCATAAGGAGTTTATGTGTAACTACACCTAATTTTATAGAAAGGTAGTGTAATTATCCCTTTATTTTTTTTGGTTGAGAAATGATATATGTTTCTCTTTTAAGCTTGATTTTTATCTTTATTTAATATTTGTCTTGATTCTTAAAAATAAAATTAATCTTTGTTCTTGATTGTTAACAATTATAGTTGAAAAAAAAAAAAAATTTAGGCTGAGGCGCAGATATCTCGCTCTCTTTAATGAGATTCAAGATCTTTATTTAATATTTGTCTTGATTCTTAAAAATAAAATTAATCTTTGTTCTTGATTGTTAACAATTATAGTTGAAAAAAAAAAAAAATTTAGGCTGAGGCGCAGATATCTCGCTCTCTTTAATGAGATTCAAGTCCACAACAGTAAAATTATCACTAGTCCAGCAGTATCACTCTTGACTTGTCACATCTAGTATACAACAGCCCGACAACATCATATGATTCTCACTCACTTTGGATAAGTAGTAGAGTCCAAAGTTTCACAAAAAAAAAACACCTTCCGCTAATTAGTATAACTCTCTCTTGTAGAATAATTGCGTGTAGTATATGTGTATATCAAGATAAGTAGAACGGTATCCCTTTTGTAGGTGTAGAGACTATCCACCATTTTAGAACTAATTGACAATAATATTATAGATAGTGGTGATCCATAATGCACGGATACTCTTGAAAAATTACTCAATACAGTATTGGATACATGTCAGACACAGACACGGCTCTGCCATGTGTCGGACACGAGAGGTGTGTTCAATAGATTTTGGACATGTTTCAATTTTTTTTTTATAATTTCAAAAAATTTTAGACTGTTTTTAAGAAAAAGTGAATTTTAGGCTTAATAAAAAAGAAAAAAAAATAATTCACTCCTCTTAAAGTAAAAATATTATAATCAAATTATTAAAAATTGGAGAGATGTTCACAATAATTTAACTAATTTAAATTCTTAAAAAAATTTCATTGCGTTTTTTTTTTTTAAAATTAAAGTGATTATACATATTTTTGAAGCCACATTCGATTATGTAAATGTAAGACATGCTTATTTTATATTTTATCTTAGTATTTTTCATATTGCATATTTTAATTTTATGAAAAATTAAGAATATATATAATAAAAATATATTATATATAGCCGTGTCGTGTTCTATTCTTTTTACATTTTTTGTGTCCCCGTGTCCGTGTCCATGCATCATAGACGGTGATAAATGGCTAGTAATGTCTATGAATAAGGTGTAGTAGTGGGATGATGGTATTGACGAAGAAAAGTTACAAATATGATGGCCATAATCATCCATCAACACCGCTAACCTCAACATCAATGAGAGGAATATGAAGAGACATATATATATAATTTAAATATTAAAATGTAATATATACTAAATCATGGGTTCGAATCGCTTGAAGGATAGTTGGATAACCAACATTGATTCCCTTTAGATTAGAGGAAAAAAAAGAAAAAAACGCCACCTTTGCTTGGGCCATTCCAACAAATAATTTACAAGTTACAATAAATAGGGTCAGACTCAGACCAGGTCTTTCTTTATACTCTTTTGCTACTGATACTGCAAGTTTATTTGTTAGCAAATTCCATTTACAACGACAGTTAACCTAAATATGTTGAATTTTGTCGAAAAAACTTCACAATCTAAATATTGTCGAATTTTGTATTTCTATTTCCATATATTGCTAAAAATTGCTTAGCATTTATTGTCATGCACACATTTGACAGGAAACGTTATAATTAGAATCTTGTAATTAGCAAATGGTTGAATAAAATACATATAAACAGGTAGGGAATATGTGAATTATATATATATATTATATATTATTGTGACCCATGTGAAATTAGGTATGTGAGGATAAAGTAGCAGGACCTGATATCCAATCATATACTACATAAATCATAATTAAATAAAAGTAACAGCATGTTCAATCTGTAGTTAGTTAGGCTTGTGATTTATATATATAATAATAGTGTTAATTATATTTAGGCCCTTTTACAAATATAAAATTACTATTCTCATGTCTTTTTGTTAGGATTTGGACAAAAAATACTGGTATTAGTAAAAAAATCGTATAAAGTTTCAATTGTACCCTTATTTAACACTCCTATATGGTAATTGTGTATTTGTAAGGAGGAAAATGTAATGATGTTAACCTCATTCTATAAATATATATATTATATTTATTTTTTTATAAATATAAAAATATACATGTAAATGTTAAATGAAGAACAAAATTAAAATTTTATGTAATTATTTTTGTTAATATCAGTATTTTCCATCCAAAACCTAAGAGAAGGAGTTTAGGTATAAGTAGAGAATTTTCAGAAAGGGTGTAAGTGTAATTTCAAATTTTTAAAGGGAGTTTAAGTGTAATTAATTCTAAATAATAATCAATAATCGAGCAGGTGGGCATCCACAGCCATGACCAATTCTATGACGCCAACACCATTTTTAATTTGTCTTATTTCTTGTTTTATATTTATATTGTTTATTAAGGCTCATATTCCTATAGAAACAATCTTGGTTGGCAAAATATTATATTATATTGAAAATAATATTTTGAACATACTTATAGGATATTTTTTTCTTTTAATCAATTAACTCTTTTAATAATTTTCTATTCATTATGTTCAATACTAGTTTACTTTGTTAATTTTAATTATTTATTTATTTTATCTTCAAAAAACTTTAGTCAATTAAATTAAAATATATAATAAATTTTATGTTTTGTTTATGGATCAAGTGTATTTCGACTGCTAGTATGCATTTATGTGTACTGAATTATCGTTATATATCTAATAAATTTAAGAAAATTTTATATAGATAAGTGTGTGTTAGTGAAATAAAATAAATTGTATTATGTACTTTCAAATATCAATGAGTTGTTTTTTTTTTTTTTGGGAGACTCGAAGGTTGAGGTTAGGGTCCCAAAATTTTGTGGGTACGAAGTTTTGAGTTCGATTTTTACCATATATGTCTCACTTACATGAATTTAAATTTTAATTAGCTTACTTTTTTTTTATTTTTTTAGTTTTATATTTGTTTTTATCTAAAAATGTATTAAGTTATTGATTCATATAATGATAAGATTATGACTTCTTTAAAAAAAAATTATACCTTTAAGATTATATACTTATTCAAGACACATATTGACAATGAATCATGTATAGTTCATATAAATTACTAAATAATTAATGTTAGTTACCTCGAGTAAATCATATCTGAAGTATTTATAGGATCCAATTTGACTCTGTAGATTAAACCACGTGTCTTCATTTGGGATTCTCCCAACTCTAATCATGTGGCATACAATCCTTCTTGGTATCGGGTCGGATTTGCGGGTTCAGGAGCCGGGCGGATTCGATCGACCCGACCTCCGACCTCACATGCGGATTCCGCTGAAAATGTCGATTTTGCCTTTAATAAAGAATTTTTTTATCTTTTTAGTAGGTGATCCCCATCCGAATCATATATAGCTTATATAAATTACTAAATATAAATTGAAAAAGTTAACTAAGTATTTCGATGGTATGGTATTGTCCTATTTCCATCAAAATTTTCAATAAGAACTAACCCTAGTTTTAAAGAAGTTGAACCTACAAACTTTATAATTAATATCCAACCACATGGTATCAACACTATATCCTAATTAATTGAGATGAAAAATATTTATTAACTTATTAATCTTGAGATCCGTATAACAAAACTACCAGCACGAAGTTAATTTTACTTTAAATTTCACTAAGTACACGAATAATATCCTATTATTCTTCATCATGATGTATTAATCTTGAGATTCGTATAATGAAACGCTACCAATTTTGAGTTCAAATTTCACTAAATACACGAATAATATCCCATTATACTTCATCATTTGTTGGTTGTTAAAAAATATATATTAAATTATTATTTTTTATAATTGATATATAATCTCTTGAAGCTTCTTGAAAAAAAATAACTAAAATTGTGTCCATACATGACAACCTTTGAACAAGTTAATTGACCTATTAGACGTTGTAACGTTACAAGAATAGATTGTGAACTAAATCATTGCAATATAAATGGGATAAAAGATTACATTTTTTGTCACGTAATTTATCTGTACACTTCAACCCTATTACTTAAGAGATTCCTAAAAATATTCTTCTAACTTTAAAAAATTATCACTTTCAATCATTCTATCAACTTTTTTGGGAGATATATTGGAAAAGACCACATATAAGCCATGTGGTCGTTTTCCTCCGTTTTTTAAAAGATAACAGGCACATGACTTGCACGTAATTTTTTCCATCAATTTCCAAACAAAAATTGATAGGAGGGATTGAAAATGAGACTAAATTTCGCAAATAATGGAGCTACTTTCGAGGATTACGTAAGCAATGAGATTGAAAATATATTGAGACTAAATTATGAGACGAAAAATATAATTTTTTCAGTTAAATTAACATAATGATATAAATTGACTTGACTTCTTATTGCAACTTTCTAGTTCTCATTAATACAGGTTTAATTTTGTTCTACATTAGTCAGTTCCTAATTTTTATAATCCCTCTGACTTTTCCTTAATTTCATAAATGCAAGAAGTCCATGTGCTCAGCACAAAATGCATCACACGTTGTTGCTGCATTTTGTCATAAGCAAGTGGCACACCCTACTTGGAAATTGACTTAACCATACAATAATTCCAACCATTTAAAAGAATAATTATCCATCTTTAGTCTACTCCAGGCCATAGTTTCAGATTAATATTAAATCATCAGATCCAAGATTAAATGTAATACACTAGTTATGTGATTGATTACTTTTTCTCAATTATACGACTAAATTCAATTTAAGTTAGAATTTTTGAGATGAGGACAACCCCACCTCAATGAAATCAACAACTTGGTCATAAAACAAGTGGCCAGAGTGTAACTGCTTGAATTCATTCAAACAGGGCCATTTGGATTCTTGTATAAATAGGCCTTATTTTCAGACATGCATAAATAGACAACCAAGAACAACAAAGATCTTGCATGTGAAACAACAGTTGAACAAGAATGAGGAACCATCAAACAACGTTGATTTCTCTGTCTCTTTTGCCTGTTCTTGTCCTCCTCCTAAGTAATACAGCTACCCCTGCCAATGCTCAGCAGCCTCAACTCACGACTGATTTCTACAGAACCACTTGTCCTAATGTTGAGTCCCTCGTGCGTTCCGCCGTGCAGGCCAAGTTCCGTCAGACATTCGTGACGGCTCCGGCCACCCTCCGCCTCTTCTTCCATGACTGCTTTGTCCGGGTTCGTGCATCATGATTAGGAAACAAGAACCTGCTCCATCCCATTACTTTTTGTCCGATGTTTTACTGACCAAGTATTCATTTTTTCTGGGATTAGGGTTGTGATGCTTCTATTATGCTGGCGTCGTCTAACGGGCAGGCGGAGAAGGATCACCCCGACAACCTTTCGCTTGCTGGAGACGGATTCGACACGGTTGTTAGGGCCAAGGCGGCGGTGGACAGCAATCCTCAGTGCCGGAACAAAGTTTCATGTGCTGATATATTAGCATTGGCTACAAGGGATGTTGTCAACTTGGTACATATGCTAACAAAATCCACTCCTTTTGTTATCATGAAATTCAACACTAAGATTATCTTAATCGAAGGTTCTTGATTATGTTAATGGTGAGCTAATTGAGCTTAATTCATTTGGCAAAATTGATTGAGGCCCTATAATCATAAGATTGGATCCAAATCTACCAGAGTGATAGTCTATTTTATTAATAGCTGTTCCTCAATTATTAATTATTGAAATTTATGATATAATTACGACTGATTCAGTTGAGGTAATGATGGTTTGAATTTTGTATGGGCAGGCTGGAGGGCCATTTTACCAGGTGGAGTTGGGAAGGAGAGATGGGAGATTTTCTACTATTGCCAGTGTTCAGCGCAGTCTTCCAGGTCCAGACTTCAATTTGGACCAGCTCATTACCATATTTGCCAAACATGGCCTCAACATAACTGATGTGGTTGCATTATCAGGTATTAATTACAGGAGACCCCTTCAATTATGGTCAAATTACAAAACTTTTCCCCTATATTTTGAATAATTGCACTAACACACCTACCTGTTATACTTTTATTACATTGTGGGGGAGCAGTGAAATAGAAAGATCACTAGCAAAGCTAGCATGTGTTTCTTACGTGGCCTTTAACCCAAACGATAGTCGTATAAAACACGAATGTTCGTATTATTCTCCTCCAAACTACATAATTATCTTTATGTTCTTGCATTGTTATAACGTGTCGTTTTCTGCAGGTGCACATACCATCGGGTTCTCCCACTGCAGTCGGTTCTCCAAGCGCATCTACAACTTCAGCCCCAGAAGCAGAATTGATCCCACCCTCAACCCGCAATACGCATTGCAACTGCGGCAAATGTGCCCCATAAAAGTCGACCCAAGAATCGCCATCAACATGGATCCAGCCACCCCTAATACGTTCGACAACGCCTATTTCAGGAACCTCCAGGGGGGCAGAGGCCTGTTTAGCTCGGACCAAGTGCTGTTCACGGACAGTCGGTCCAGGGCCGCCGTCAATCTCTTTGCATCGAGCAATGTGGCCTTCAGCCAGGCGTTTGTCCAGGCCATCACCAAGCTGGGGAGGGTTGGAGTCCTGACGGGGAATCGGGGCGAAATTAGAGTTGATTGCACCAGGCCAAACTAGAAGGATTGTTAGGGTGTTTTTGGGTGATGGGATTGACATATGATTCGTTCTTTGTTCTTTTTGTCTGAATTCAGATTCATAACGACTAGAATTCTTCTAGTTTCTTGTTCAGTCAAGGCCGTGTATTGATTTTGTATTTAAGGAGATTATGTAACTTATCTTTTACAAAATAAGGTGCCACTATTAGGTCACTTGATCATCTGTATATTGAATTTCAGAAAATAAAAGTTCTAAATATTTGAATCATATATATTCGGAAAAATTACAGTTTTAGGCCGATAGGATTGTGGTTCAACACTTTTAGTTTACTATTTTATAAAATTTCTAAAATAGTCTTAAAAATAGAAAAACTTCACACATTTAACCCTCTATTTAACGAAATTTTCAAAATGGTTCAAAAACTGAAAAACTCAACACATTTAAACTCATGTCAAAGTTTCTGTAATGAAAATAGACAATAAGGACGCACGCATTGTGTGAGCAGCCAAGCTAATTGACGTATAAATTGTACGTGTTCTTACCATCTTTTTTTTTTTTTTTTTTACGAAAGTTAAAACATCGGACTAAATGTATCGAGTTTTCTCAATTTTAGAATGATTTTGAAAATTCCATTAAGTAGAGAACAAAATGAGTCGAATTTTCTCAAGTTTGAGACTATTTTCAAAATCCACAAGTAGAAGACTAAAATTGTTGAACTCTCTATCCTATGGGACTAAAACTGTAGTTTTGCCGATATATTTTGTTAGCTTAAACATGAATGTGGTACAATGAAAAATCTTCATTCCCATTTTAGTCTTGTCACATCCGCACGTGTATTATATGTAGCTCTATTTTGAATTTAAATTTAATTATATTTTTTTCTAATGTTTAAAAACAACATGTGACATCAAAGTATGATAAAAAAATTTGCCGATGTTATCACAAAGTAATTAAAAGATCGGTCTAAGTAATGGATATGGATACTGGCTAAGGTTTTGACATATTATAGAAAATTCCATAAATTTGAAGATCATCAATATAATTAAATTTGATTGTAGGGATCTAGTGCAATATCTTAAATCTAGAGTTGAGAAATTTAAAATTTTTTCAAAAAATAAAAATTCATAACTTTAAATACATCTATTGAGATATAGTCTTAACGAATTATATGATTAGTCTTTGATATTGCCACAAACATTAAACCTTGGGCCTAGCATGCCCAAAATACGGACTTCCTCAATTATATATACTCGAAACTTAATGAAATTTGTCCGAATTTTTTTTTTTACAAAAATAAATTATTACATCAATATTTCAATAAATACACGCAGAATTGGTTCGAAATAAATTAAAAAAAAGTCACCACTTAAAACCAAGAATTTTGAGGTGAGAAGCACTTAAATTCTTTCTTGTACATAGACATATAATTCCCCAGACAATTATTCGGAAAGGAAAGTAATGAATTTTTTATGTTACGAACAACATAAAGTGGTCCAAAACATATCCACTTTTTATCCAACACATGAAGATAATTATACATTAATGTCCAAGAAATAATTAATGTCTAATAATAATACGTACAACAAAATATGAGAAAAAGAGGAGGAAAACAAAATGTAATTTTAGTCATATAAGGCATTTTTTGTCCTTGGACGCAGTTTAAGTTTCGGGCAATTTAGTTTTGTTTTGGTTAATTTAGTCAGAAAATGACATGTATTTTATTCGTGATACAATTAAATTATAATTTTAGTCATGTAATTTAGGATAAGTTCACTAAAAATCGTGATAAATAATTATTATTAATTATGATTAAACAAAAATCGATATAAAAACTTCATTTATCTACCATGAAAACTATTTTGTCATGGCTATGAGCCATAACAAATGCTTTTGCCATGGCTATGAGCCATAACAAATGCTTTTGCCTTGGCTTTTGGTCATACTCGCAAAAACTATGGCCAACAATCATTGCATGGTTGTAGTCAATGACTATTTACTACGTCTATTTATTTTTTATCTAGACACTTATTCATAGTTAAATGTTAAATTTCTTTTAGTAGTTGGCATTTGTTGTCCTGCACGAACTGACTTATAGGAATGAATCGGAATTTAATTGATTCATATGCAAGTCATATGCAATATGAACTAAAATTGTCAAAATTTTAAAACTACAAAACGAAATGAAAAAAATTAATTCATCTAGATAAGACTAAAATTACAATTTTTTTCGAGAAAAATTCATCTTGCACAAGATAAAATTGCACCTACCAATGAAACGTAACTCAATTGACAAAATTGAGACTCCATGACTCTAAGGTTATGGATTCAAACTCCACGGTACATGGAAGTATTGTTCTACTTTCATAGTAATTATCGATTAAATTAATTATCTAATCATAATTAGTATATTATTATTATAGTTACTAATTATTATTGAATATATTTTTTTATATTAATAATTATAATTAATTTATTTAATAAATAATAATTTATCGCTCCACCCCAAAATAAAATAAAATTGCTCCTCGACATCCCAATTAGTCTTAATCTATTAAGAAATTCCATTCAAGTTCAAGAATCACGGCAGTGTTTCACCCACTTGTGTATTTTATATTTGAATTACTACACAACAACATATTCTACTCCAAATTGATGGAACCTAAACACTTCTAATCAAACAACTAAGTGTTAGAGAAGTTTATACAATCATTACATGATCTACAACACTACAGTGTTCCCACTGTCCCAACTTTCCAGTTTACTACTTTCACTAATTCACTATATCAAACGTTTGGATTAACCGGTGTACACAAACGTTCCATATTAATTGCACACGAGCAGCTTGTCATGTTCGATTTAAGCTTAGATCTTGTAGTAGCCAATGTGGCCTCGTATTTTCTTGATAGACTGGTGAACTGCTAGTAATCGAGCCTGGCTCGCGGTATTCGTCCCCTTTATTCGTTCCAGTTGAAGACAAACCAACTTCTCCGACCTGATTATTCAACTGATCATCAGAATCATGTAACTGATGTCTTTTTTTCGATCTCTGTTTCCTCGTACCATGGCCGATGCTAAGTGTTAGTTCCACTTCCACATCACTTTCCTCGTCAATCATTTTCAACTCCTTTCGCTCTTCAAACGTCTGAACATTCGATGGGGCGATCGTCTCTGCTGGAATTTCCAGGTCGAATTTGATTGGCATTCTTGGCGTCTCTTCCGAGCAGCTACCGCTAAGTTCTTTCAGATCATCTCTTGCAGCAAAAGCCTGGAAACATCGTCCCGTTTCTCTTTCTGTCTTATTCCAGGCAGCAATCCCAGAATCAGTTTTATCAGTCTGAGCTGCTATTTTTAGGCCCGTTTTGAGTTCTTGCATCAGCTTCTTCTGAAGATTGTATATTCGGTGCAGCTCCTGAACCTGAAATCAGACCAAATTAACTTACCTCAGATCAGTTGAACTGAGAAAAAGTAGATCTTGTTCAAACTATTGCATATCTCATATGTTAATGAACCTGCTGCTTGAACACTTCTTCTTGCATCAGAATCATCTTCCTCACCGACTCGATGTTCTGAAATTCTTGCATTCTATCCATTAATGATAACGACACCCGTTTCTGCAAACCACTTCCTAGTTCTAGACAACACTGATGACTAATTGTGCACAATGGATTGTTGTGTGGAGCTATGGTCAACGGATTTATCGAACGTTGAAGTTTGGTTGTCATTCCTGAAATTAGACAAAAGATTGTGGCCACTTAGACTTCAACATATTTAACAGACTACATCAAAAACCACATCATTACTGCTGCACAACATGTCTGTAATTGTCAAAGCTGATAAGTCTTTACTAAATATTTGACAATTTTAAGGTACTTTGCAATATTAGAATCCCATGCAAAGCAAGATATATATTTATAGAATACAATTTTTCCGCTTCCTAATCAATCATGTGTGCTATCATCATCCAAGTCTATCCATTTCACTTTACAAAGATGAGAGTGAGGTGCAGATAATGTATTAAAACCAGTGGTTATCATAAAAATCAGACACCATTTGAGGTTCCTGTCCCTGGGAAAAGTCAAAAATTGAGGCCCTGAATTCTTTTATATAGTGTAATGGGCTCTAGAAGTGATCTAAAAGCTAGTTGCTAAAGAAATACATCATGGGCATCTCTCTTTTTATCTCTCTGCATGTTGTAAGTGTCTGAATTCGGCATCGAAAGTGAGTAGATCTGTCTGTTTTCCCTGATGCAGACAGTTTAAATCAATCATGGAATTTCAACAGGACTGTTTACTCTCAGATATACAACTATCAGGCAGTTAACTTGCTCAGCTTTGTCTGAAAGCAGATCAGAAATCATTTCTCTCTCCATTTGCTCCGTTGGACATACGAAAACGTCAAGAAATCTAAATCACGAAGTCTTCAGCATAAGACAGTGCAACATTTATGTCAATTCTACAGCTACAAGATCAGAATGAAGCACATTGGGAGGAAGAAAACAGACAATGTTACCTGAAAACGAACGTAGAACTCCGGTATGAATCTCATTGAACCAGAGATGCTGATCAGCATGGATCAGAAAACCAATCCAAACGCGAGCACGCGTTGAATTCAGGCAATAGAACAGAGAAAAGAGCACATCAGAGAAACAGTCTCTTGGCAGGATAAAACTTAGTACAAAGTTGTGTTATACTTTTCTTGGAGAGACAACAAGAAATGAATCATGTATGTAGCTATGACAACATGCGTATGGTTCTGAATGAACCGGCAATCTCAGGATACAACTTTTGGTTGGAGAAACAAGAAATCAATCTTCTGGTAATAAACTATGACAGAAACCATGATGTTCTTAAATTATTCAGATTGACAGGCTGTATTGTCTATGAGCATGTGTTTGTGTATGAGAAAGAAGAAGAGGAGTAGCTGTTGCTAGTTAGAATATTGTGCTTAGTTTAATCTATGCATTGTATTTAGGAGTTTTGTGTTTTAGAAAGATCAATTGAGGGGCCCCATTGGAGAATCAAAAACAATATGTAATGAAATATTTATAATACGTGCATACTACTGTCTCATATCGGATGCAGACAAGCAGCTTGATCAGCAATACCTTTTCTTACTGTTGCGTAAGGACGAGTTTATAAGAAAAAACTAAAACAAATAATAACTCGTACAAACAAGAATATCCGATCGAAATGAACAAATACACGTCAATCACATGATATATATATATATATGTAGACTTGGTGAACTTGAGACAATGTGGGGTATGGACTAAATATTCCAGGCAGGTTCTTGGCAGGAACATGAGAATGTATACATATGATGTAGGAAAAAGCTGCTGCTTTTCTGGAAAAACTAAAAAAGAAAATAATTAAAGGTGGAAAGATGTTAAAGAAAAAAGGGAAGTTGGTGTTTCCTTTTGCTGACAGTACAAATCCCTTTCTTTCCCTCCTCATCACTGGTGGAATCATCTCACTGCAGCTTTTGTGATTGTGTTCATGGAAAAATCTTAATTTTATTTTATATTAATGTGGTTTATCTAAATGGTAAAGCTGAGATTTGGAGACTTATAACACATAATTATTTTTAATTAATTAAAATCATCGCAACATAAATTGAACAACATAGAAACTTGCATTATTACTTATGGCATATTTCACATTGACATGATCCCAATAATTTTTAGGAGTTTTTGAAGTCTCGAATGAATGGCCACCATCGTTCGTACGCATTAGGCTCCATATGAGCTTTTTTTATGAACTATGATTGTCTTGAAATTCAATTCTATCAGTTGATTTTAAGAATATACAGAAAGAAAACGGACGTAAACTTAATTTGATCGACGGGCTTTCAAGATGTTGTAAATGGTTGAATAAGTTTTTCAGAAAACAAATTCATATAACGCAAAAATAAGATGTCATCAGGTAATAGCTTATTTTAGGAACATAAGAGTTACTAATATATTTTCAAAAATTTACCAAGTTCTTCTAATTTTACTCATATTAGTTAATAAAATATGAATACTGAACATCTTATGAATTTCGTAATTTTATTTTATTTGAATAATTTTGAATATTGGAACCAATGAGGAAATCTTGTACACCGTGAAGAAGCCAAGATGAAGTCCTCACGGGCTAAATTAATTCTTTTGCCTCTCTAATTCCAAGAGTATCATTTGGCAATTAAATATTTTAATTCAAATATTATAGAAATAAATAAAATTTTTGGGAAGAAGAGAAGACATAAAGGAATCATGTAAAATGATTAAGAGAGTGATTGGAGATAGGTACATAATTAAATAATAATTAATTAATTAATGATCATCGAGATTTGAGATTAGGGGATGAGAAACTTCGCACTCATCGCTTTCCTCCAAAATCACATCTGTCCCTCCAAATATTAAATTTTTTGGTTGAAGAAGTAATATGTTATCCGTTCCATACTCTTCCACATGGTTGGGAGTTGGAAAATGTATATTATATTGTTGTTGTTATTATTATTTATTATTTATTTTAAAGAGAAATTAGGCTACTTTTGGCTCATTTGAATTTACCCATTTATAATCGTATCTCCCTCGGGTGTTGGTGTGGGCGTACGTCTATGTATCTATCTCTATGGGGGGTGGGGGCGAGGGTGGGAAAAATTATTTAAAAATTATATAAAAAGAATACAAAAATAGAGTGTCTTGAAAAGGTTTAAATTATAGGCAGAAAGCATTTCTTGTATTTTTTAAAAAAAAACAGTAATATATTTTTATAGCTGAAAACATGAAATCAATAACACTATATGAGAAGATTGAGTTAACTATTTTTAAATTATTTTTTCCCAAAATATTATAATTGAAATCGAGATGATTTCAACGATTTGAAGTATGCATGCGTCAAAGTTGGTGTTTCAAACACAGGTTTTTAACACAGTGATTTGACGCATGCATGCGTCATAGATGGTGTTTGAATTTAACACAATTTTGCCGTGTTTCTAACATACACCCCATGACTCCATTTTTTGAACAAACCAGCAAGCTTTTTCTATAAAGTGTTGCCTTTTTAGCAAAGGTGAGGATCACAACATGTGAGCACGCCCCATTTAGGACCACAATATTTTGTAGTTAAATATTTAGAATGAGGAAAAAATAGTTTTCAAGCAGCAAAAGAAAAAGTTATATTGATAGTAGAATTGACTGATTTTGGTCCACGTGATAATAGTATGTATATGGGCAAGCAACTCATTGATCTGAAGATGTACCCATAGGTTAGGACACAACATTAAATGTATGCCATGGTGAGATCTCTTTTTTTGGGTTCTTCAACTAGTCCTACGCCACAGTTGTGTTCTACAAATATTTTAAAATATGGGTTTTTTAGGGATTAGTCAGTGTGGTCAGATTGAGATTGACCAATGCCTTATTACTACGTTAGTGAAAAGATTGCAACCTGAAACTCATATTTTCTTTTTCCAATTGGTGAGGCGACTGTGACACTTCAAGACGTCACCATCAATGGGCCCTTTTTTTATTGAAGGTAATCTTATTATTGGAGTAGATACAAAGTGGACTACTCAGCAATAGCAAGATTATTGTTATCGATTTTTCGGGTTGCACTTGGATGAGAAAGCTTTTAATAAGATTCACTACCTTGCATGATTGGTTGCTTGGCAATACGTGTGACAATGATAGCCCTTTGGAGCCAGTATTGCAGGAGGCATAAATATATGCTTTGTGCATTATTGGTGGGATATTATGTCCTGGTGCCACGGGCAATACTGTGGCATTCTTGTACTTACGACAGATACACGACATCCACTAAGGTGGTACCTCTAATTAGAGTACAACAGTATTGGCGTTTTTGTACGAAGAGTTGTATACAACATCACAGAGAGGAAAAATCAAATATAGGTGGGGTTCATGCAATTGCTACAAATTTGAGCATGATTTTATATTATAATCAAAA
>NC_026146.1:10237721-10267948 GCF_000512975.1 Sesamum indicum | reverse complement strand
AAAATTACGGCCAACAATAATTGATGATGAAAACATGCTCCTTGTCCCACCATATGTTGCACGGTATGTTTATTGATCAATAATTATAATAGTAAAATAAATATGTAACTATTTAGTTAATTTTTTTTTTGGTGCTTTTATTTTTATAGGTGGTCATCTCATATATCCCGAATCCATATGACTCAAAATGCCCTCCACATTGTTGGGAATACCGTTAGATCGAATGAAAGAATGAGGTATGTGGTGCTGATGTTCTTTATACATAGTCTATTACTTAACATATAGATCCAAGTGTATTGATTAAATGGTATAATATTGTAGTTTATTTGGACCAACATATGATGGCGGAAGGCTTGATATACAATCACTGACGTTTTATACCTTACGAACACCATAGCATATAAGATGTTTGTTAATACACTATGCAATTGTGGAATGCATCCACCTGAAAGGGTTCTTCGACGATTTGGCATGATTGAAGACATTCTCCCAAATCCATTGATAAGTGAACGGCGTTTATGTTTACCAATAGATGGGGACATCATGAACAAGAATGGACATGATTCCATCGGAACTACATTGCATAGTGGAACGACATGCAATCAGTGATGGTGGTAAGACCCCAGATAAAAAATGATCGGAATACCGTCCCCGATTATATGAAATGGTATTACCAAATTACTCAGTCCAAATATCACATGAACTTGGATTGGCAAACACACCCGAATATCATCCAATAAATTCAAATGACTAGGAATATGTGGTAAGCACGGCAAACACACCCGAATATCGTCTGGTAAACGCAAGTGATTGGGAATATGTGGCAATTTTTGGTGTTTTTGCATGATTGGACCCAACTAATTTGGTGATAACATTTCATATAATTTGGGATAGTACCACAATAAGTTTTTGATCTAGGGTCTTACCACCATCGATGATTTCACATCATTCCACTATTCAATATAATTTCGAAATATCTATGTCCAATCTTTTTTTCAGCAATGATAAATTTCATTAAGTAAAGGAAAGGTACAGAGTGTACAAAATCAGATGACAATTTAAATAGGCCATGGTATCCGCCATACTCTATATAAGGCGATAGTACTAATGCTATGAGGTAGTTCAGCACTAAGTATACGGAGTCTAAGCTCATCAAGAATAATCCGAGCAAGGGACGCTGCATCGCGATCCAGTTGTTGATACCTCCGTCAATTCCGTTCTTGCCAAATGTGATACACAAGGGATGCCAAAAGATTACGATAGGCAGCATTGATAACATGTTTTTCCCTCCATCTTCGTGCAGCAATCAATACATCAATGGTTCGTCCTCTAGTGGTCCGAGAGAAGCAGACCTCACGTCGCAACAGTTGAACATACTGTCTAGCATAAGGGCAACAAAAGAACAGGTGTTGGTGAGTATCAATAGTGCCATTGGAACATAATACACACTGACCATGGAGATGCTGAGGCCACGGCCCATCCATGGTGGAGAGCCTCTCATGCAATGCTAACTATAGTATAAAAGTGTTTCGGGGGCCTTGAAAGGGCTCATAAGCAGTGAAGACCCGCCTACCTTCGGGCCCATCTGTTGAAAAATATTGTAGACGCTTTTATTGGCATAAGAACCGCCATTAAGGGAAATAGAATCTCGACCGCCTCTAATTGAAGGTAAAAGCCTCGTGACATCGAACATGGAAGCATTCCTCATCCTAGGCCAGCACCACTCCCCATCCTGGATGACCACCCGAAGTAAATCATCCCCGCGCGTGCGAGTAAGTGAGGAGCCGAGAGGGACATGTTGAATAAACGGCCCCAGGGGATGCCATGGATCGTGCCATAGCGATATCCTCTCACCATCTCCAACCATATACTATATATGCGACTGCAACGTACTATGTAATTGAAGGAGCTTCCTCCAACCCCGAAGCTCCCAATCTAGCATCAACCATCCACATAGATTTACTACGCAGTCACACCGAGTTAATCGCAAAACTAAAGAGTCAGGGTTCGAATTGACCACCTTCCATATATGCCGAGTCATAAAGGCCAAATTAAGTCCAGTAAGATCCTTAAGTCCTTAGCCACCCTCCTCAATCGGTCGACACACTTGTGTCCAAGCAACCTTAAGGTAACTAGTGGTTGATGTTCCTTTCCATAGAAAGTTGTGGAGCCGCTTCTCAATTTTCTTGATAATCCCTTTTGGCAAAATAAATGTCATCGCCCAGTAGATCTGAAGAGCCATAAGTATCGATTTTATCAGTTGAATCCTTGCTGCAAAGGACAACTGAAGGGCGTCCCAACCTCATAGCCGCTTGTCTATTTTCAGCAACAATGGTTTACAATCAGTGATTGTAAGCTTAGACGAAGTGACTGCCAGACATAAATAAGTGACGAAAAGTGTTCCCTCCTGAAACCAAGGATGATAATGAGGATATCTCACATTGGATATGCAGAACGTGAGAAGATAATATGACTCTTGGCAGCATTAGTATGAAGCTCGGACAATGAAGCAAACATCTCCAATCCCTCTTTGAACAACCGGATTGATCCCTCATCCGCTCGGCAAAATAGGAGCAAATCATCAGCAAAAGAGAGTTGGAATAACCAATCTCACCGCATCCCCAATAGTAAAGGAATCCACCATCTTGCTCTATTCTTTGCTGATAGATTAGTTCTAGCACCTCCATAATCAAAACAAAGATATAAGGAGACATGAGATCACCTTGTCTCAGCCCTCTAGCCCTTGTAAAGAAACTATGAATACCCCCATTGAGAGCAATCGAGAAAGAAGGGGTGGTGACAAACTCCCGAATCCAGCCAATGAATTTTTTTGGGAAATTAAAAAAGTTGTAGTGTCGCAAATAGGAAATCCCACTCCACCATATCATAAGCCTTCTCAGATCCACTTTCAACGCACGCTGGGGTGGAGTGCACTGTTGGTTATACCCTGATAACAGTTCCTGAGCAAGTAATACATTGTCCCCAATGGAGAGGCCCCATGCAAATGCATTTTGCCTAGGGGCTAATCAATTTATTAAGCACCACTCTAATGCGTTTCACTAGAATCTTAGTAATCGCTTTATGCAGCACATTACAATAGGATATAAGACGAAAATCACCAACAGTCAAGGGATTATGTACCCTGGGAATTAAGAAAATGATTGTCGTGTTAACTTGTCTTAGTAGTTGCCCATGTTGAAAGAATTCCAAGACGGCATTCGTTATTTCCTGTCCCACAATAGGCCATGCAGATTTATAGAAACTTGCAGAATATCCATCCGGCCTGGTGCTTTGTCCTCCTCAATGTCAAAGATGGCTTCCTTCACTTCATCTCGAGTAACGTGTGCTGTGAGTACATCACCCTCCTTAATCATCAGCACATGCCTCGCCCACGGCCGCAGGTGTGCAATGTTCACCATCCTATCCCGATGTTCACCACCTAACAAATGCTGAAAAAATAACGAATAAATTCAGCAATAACATCATCTTGAATAGTGAACATATTCCCATCTGAGTCCGTAATTTGAAAGATACGCTTTAATGCTCGGCTGACAGCCACTTTTTTTAAGAAAATACGCGAGCATTGATCTCTCCCTTTCATCTATGCATCTTGACCCGTTGTTGTAGCATGATTTGTTCTAGTTTTACGGCACGCATATAGACAAGTTTGCAGCAATTCTCAAGCTACAAGAGAAGCTCGTCCTGTCGGTTTCTCGTCAAGAGCTCCTGGGCATTAGCAAGGAATTCCCTTGCTAACTTAACATTTAATGAAAAATCTCCTTTGCCCTGTCGAAGAGCCCTAAAAACAGGTTTAAGGGCATGGAGCTTCCTCGTAACCGCAAACATAGATGTGCCTACAATAGTGTGCCTCCAAACCGAGTGAACTGCATCAAGAAAATCAGGCGAGGAAGCTAAATAGTTATCAAATCGGAATACACTTATGCAGTTTAACCGCGTGCCGCCATGGATTAGGAAAGGACAATGATTCGAGGTACTTGGAGCAAGGCTCAAATAACAAGCATTTGGCTAACATTGCATGACTGTATCATTGGTCAACACTCTATCAAGCCGCTTCCATAAACTCCGTCCATTCGGGCTACAATTGTGTCAAGCGAATGGCTCACCTTGCGCAAGAAGCGTAATAAGTCCTGCCTCCATGATGCATGCATCGATTTCCTCCATGGCTTGCCTAATATCACCGGAAGCTCCACAAATCTCACTCATATCAAGCACAGCATTGAAATCTCCCATCACAAACCATGGTTCAAATGAGCAAGTGTACATACGTCTCCCCACAAAGTCCTCCTGTTAATCACATCATTCATTCCAAAGACAAAAGTAATCAAGTGTTGTTGATGAATTAATCTATTAGTAACTCAGCAATGTATTAATTGATCACTAACATTAAGAATTTCCACCCCAATCTCAGAATCATTCCAAGTTAACTAAATACGACTACCAACAATAGTATAATCAACAAACCACTCCACCAAGGACAAATACTTTGTTGGACCCTAGTAATATTGGAGGCTGCCACACAAGTTTCAAGGATACCAAGAAAAATAACTCATGTTTAGTTTTTTTTTTTTTTTGGCTAACATTAATAACTCTACAAAAGTATATGCAAGTATTTGATGATTTAAAATGTAAAATATTTTCTAAACTTTTACAAATTATATTATTAAACTAATTAGTATTTTATATTTAAAATAATAAATTAAAATATTGTACCATATATTTAATATTTTTTTATAATTAATATAATAATATTTAATATTATTTATTTATAACAAAATAATTTTGTTAAAGAAATATACAATCCAACAATTTTAATCTCACCAACAACTTTATTTAAAAATATATACATTCTCTCTTTCTATTTCTTTCTCACAACTCTAAATTTTAAAACCTCAATTTCTTTCTCCCTCCTCTCATTCCTCTAAATTCTAAAATCCCAATTTATTTCTTACTCTTCTCATTGTTTTCTTCTCTTCTTCTCTCTCAGCCCACTAACACTCGAACCCTTGACCTCTGTGGAAGATGCAACATAACCACCAAATCTAACGGCTAAAAGCCTAGCCCCGAACCAACGATTGCCCCAATCCATCTACCACCGGCAACGAGGAAGGCGAATGCTGTTGTGTCGGCCAAGCAAGAAGCTCGAACAGGTTTGTCATTATATCTCATAGTCTTGGTCTCACCGTCGGCTTGTGTGTGTGTGGGCGGCGCTTATGAGCAGAAAATGGTGCTTTAATTTTTTTGTTGTTCTAGTCTTTTTATACTTGTTAATATTTTTGTTTACAATCAGCACTAATTCATATTATTGAACTCTCCAAAAATATCCGATTGCATTTCGAGCTATTCTGGAAAAACCCTTTTGGGGTGTTCGCAAGAATAAAAATAATATTACAATCAGCACTTTTTCGTTTGGGTTTTGAACATATATTTAAAGTTTATCATTGTTAAATCTTTGTTATTGGAGATATATGTAATTCTTGAATGCTAGAATATTATTCTTATACACCAAGTTTTTTATTTTCTGTGTTGGTTTGGTGCTTCAAGAGATGAAAATGGATATGAACTGATTTGGTATGTGAAGGGGAGACTGGTGGGGTGTAAGGTGGGGCTTGAACTAAACAATTTGCTCAGCTCGAGCTCGAGCTCATTATATATGATTCAAGCTCTCGAGCTCAAGCCATGAGCTCCAGCTCAAACCAATAAAAAATGGTCGAGTTCAGCTCGTTTACACCCCTAGATAATTCTCACAAAAACAACTAAAATAAGTAAAATCCCGACAAGTAATATCGGACTTTTCAATCGATCTAATAATAATTTATTCCAAATAACTTATATCACAAAATAAACGCCACTTTATTGGATTTGGTCCCAGGTAGGTTTTTATTCTGGGGACCTAGTGGGTCAGAATTGGGACAAGACCGTCTTGAATATTATTTATAAATATATTTAACTTATTTAAGTTTTAAACTTTTACATAACACATACATTTTCAAATAAATTGTATTTTTCACATAATAATATTTAGTTAGGTATTTATAAATAATAATTTTAATTTTTTACAGATATTCTAACTGTAGGTATAATTTCTAAAGTCTTTTATTGGAAAAAAAAGTATAATTTTATATTTTTGAGGGGTGCATATGTAATTAATTTTAAAAATTATTAAGCGAGAATATGACCCTTCCAGGAGTAACCGAGTGAAATTTCAATCGCAGCATTTGTGCAAACACTTGAACTGCACGATACTTTCTCTGCTGCACAATGCCCCGGCCTCAACTAAATTCAAACTATAGAATTTTCATGAGGAACGATTTTGTTCATGACTATTGTACACGATTATCATACGTCCAATGCCGATGGATGACCTCCAGCAAAAGGGTTCAAGACCGCAGCAAGAGCAAGCGCGTGCACGACCTTGAAATCGCTGCGGAGAAACATAAGGTAATCTCCAAAATCCAGTATTTGTTCGAAGTTCTCAAAGGGGAGCCGGAGAACATCATCCCTTTAAGAAATCTTGACCAACACCGTAAGCAAATCAATCTCCCCAAGCCCCATAAAATCTCAGATTTCCTCCGGAAGTCGCCTAAGCTTTTTGAGCTATATAAGGACCTTAGGGGCGTGGTTTGGTGTGGGTTGACAGAACAAGCTGAGAAATTGGTGAAAGAGGAGGAGGAAATTATTGAAAAATATGGTGAGAAAGCTGCTGAAAATGTCACTAGGATGTTGATGATGGCTGTAGATAAGCGGTTACCACTTGATAAGATTGCACATTTTAGGCGGGACTTAGGCTTGCCAATGAATTTTAGGAAGCAATGGGTTCACAATTATCCAGAAAACTTTCGGGTGGTTCAGCCATTTAAGCCTTATGATGAGGGGGAGTACTTGGAGCTTGTTTCTTGGAAGTCTAGTTGGGCAATCACAGAATTGGAAAAGACAGTATTGAGTTTAAAGCAAGAGCAGATTGTTAGTGAGCATGTCCCTGGACTGCTTAAATTGGCTTTTCCATTGAAGTTCCCCTCTAGTTATAAGAAGGTTTATAGATATGGTGGAAAAATCGAGCATTTTCAGAAGAGGGAGTATTTATCTCCTTATGCTGATGCTAGGGGTTTAAAAGCTGGGTCCCTTGAGTTTGATAAGAGGGCTGTTGCAGTGATGCATGAGTTGCTTAGCTTCACAATCGAGAAAAGATTGGTGACTGATTATTTAACACATTTTAGAAGAGAGTTTGTCATGCCACAGAAGCTAATGAGGCTTTTGTTAAAGCACTTCGGAATATTCTATGTTTCTGAGAGGGGAAAGAGGTTTAGTGTGTTTCTGAATGAGGCTTATGATGGTTCAGAGTTAATTGTGAAGCATCCTTTGGTTGTCTGGAAGGAAAAGGTCAGGAATCTTATTGGTTATAGGGGGAAGAAGAAGAAGATTGAGAGTTTTGATGATCTCTCGGACATGGAGGATAAGACTTTGCTTGGAAGTGATTCTGAAGATGACCATGTTCAACTGGAACTTGGGCAAGATGAGACAATGCATTCTTTAGAGAGTACTTCAACTACAGATGGTTCTGAAATGGAAATTGAGGAGGTTTGCAGGGCATACAATAACTGAACATGACTGATCAAGCCACCTCCGACAACTGCAAATAAAAGGCCCAAAAGAAAAATAATTATTATTTTCCAGTGAGGATGGGGGTTGATGTTATTTTGAGGCCTTTTTTCGAGGTCCTGATGAGGAGTAAGAATAGGGTATTGTTAGGGAAGTTGAAGAGTTGTGTGTTTGATGAATTGGTGAAGCTGGGGAAGGAAATCTTGCTGAAGAAGAGGATGGGAGTGGATTATGATGAAAAGGATGGTGATGTATTGTTGGGGGTGGTTGCTTTGAGGATGGGGTTGTAAGTTAGGTTTTATGAGGTTGGTTCATCAGTGGAATGTGTCCAGGGCAACAGGAAACTGTCTATAGGGTTGCATGAGGGGTTTCTGAAGTTGGAGAATGAGTTGGAATCTCCTGGCATTGAAATTGCCATACCTGAACACAGTGATGTTGTTGGTGGTGCTGATGATGATGATGAGGTGCCTCAGTTAATCCCCGTCGAGTATAATACTGGTAACTGTACTGCAGAATTGGGGTCACAAGAAGGGGCCAATGATGTACATGAAAATGAGGATAGGTCTGATGATAGAAGCTTGAAGAAGCAAAAAGAAGTGGAGAAAGGGGTTGATAGAGATGATAAGAAGGCTAAAAAGAAGAAGAAGAATAAACTGAAGAGAAAGGATGAGAAAGGGGCTTCAGATCTCAACACCAAGTCTTTTACTGCTCGTGGTAATAGTCTGATTGATGACCCGGAAAGTGATGGAAGTGCAGCGGCTTTAAATGGATCGGTGATATCCAATCTTCAGAAACAATTTGTGAAAGTTGCTACTGAAGCTGGTTCATACAGTGGCGAAGATCTAGATTCCTCTGATACTCCCTTAATATCAGTGAAAGCTAATAGAATGCTTACTAATAAGAGGAAGAAAGCGAAAACTGCAGATATGGTGGAGTCTGGCAACATGGACACAGATGGTGCTGAGATGTTAAAGTTGCTGCCACTTCAAAGAATAAGGAGAAGAGTGCAAAGAAGGTTAGATTTTCTATGAAGAATACCTTGGTGTAGAAGCCACAGAACCCTTTGCCTCGTGAAAGTTTGAGATTGCCGCCATCTCTTACTCCGAGGGGTAGTGCACTGCAAAAGTGGGGGCCTCCAGGTCCTATTATAGAAACACAATCTGTCAAGAAAAAGATGAAGCCGAAAAAGAAAGCAAAGAAGAGATTGAGCGGTGCCACATCTATGATGCTATTGCGGAAAAGAATACAAACTCAATCTGTGCTACTTCAGGTTGGAGGATTATTCTTCTGCATTAAGTTGCTTTCTTTTGTTTACCGTTAATTTAGTCGTCTTACTCTGTGGAAATTTACATTTCTTTAGTTTGTTTAGAGTGATACCATTTCTTTTTTTTAATTTTCTTAAGTTTCAGTGGTGCTTATTTTTTTTCCCTTCTGCTCCAAACTGATAATGTATTAAGATAGTTGATGCTCTAACATAAATTGATGTGACTGGGACAGGAGCATTTGTCACAGAGCAGATTGGTTATTCTTTTTGTCAATGTAATAAGTCATTTCTGTACGATGTATCTACTTTGCCATATGTCAGTCAATCAAATTTTAAATTTACATTTCATGCTGTTGTTAAGATCTTAGAACTAGATTGATTTTCATTCCCTTGGTTCAACACATAGTTGCCTTAAGCAGTCACATATATGCTCAACGATTGGAAACACATATTTGGTTCTTAATCCTCATTACAGGCTTTCATATGTGTATGCAGGCTTTGTCTCTAATTCTATTCCCTTGATTCATTTTGTTCTCTTACTTTATTTTTGAAGTCATATTTTTTTTGGGGGTGGGGACTAAACCAATCACAAGTATCTCATATTATAATTTATACTACCTCTTGTGTGCTTTGTTGAGTTTCAGATATATTGACGCATTGTGACATGGTGCTGCTAATACCTGTTTCCTTTCTGATCCATGTACTTTATGAATGGCTTCTCAAAGTGAATGCTGGCTGTCTAAACGTCAATTTTGAATATTGCTTATTCCATCTTGATGTCATATGGCAAAGACGTTTCCTCTGTCTTTACCCATATTTAGGTTACTCCTTATTTTGTCCTTTAGAATCTTGAGAATTTTTGCCTGCTTTTTTGATGTTTATAGACAGAAGAAAGAATTAAGGTACTGAGACTTATATGAAAAAGGAAGAATGACATGGGAGAGAAGATTAAGTGCAATTAGAAAAGCTAGCATCTCAGCATACCTTTGGAATTGCATCAAACTATCATAAAGAAACTGAGAAGCTCTTTGAAATCCCAATAAATACACCGATAATTTCTGACTCCCTAAACATAACACGTGATGCATCTTTGCACACTGGCCCCGAAGTTCTATTTCAAGGACTATAAGTTATCAGGAAAAATAAGGTGATCTTACTGAAACTTGACTTATAGTGCCTGACACTATTTTGATACATAAAACGTAAAAGAGTCCTTGATCATGAACTACAGAAATATGTAATACATCAAAGCCCTAGAATATTCCTAAACTAAGAAAACAAATTCATTGCTATGCCATGATTATTTTCAAATTGAACTTGTAGTACTCCTATTGTTATTCCTTTGTATGTGTTTATCTTTGATACTTAATATCCCTCATTCGTACTAAAATGGTTAATTTTTGTTTTGCTTATCCCAGCAACAGAGTTTGTAATATGTATTGAAAGAATTTGAATTAATTATACCTTTAAATACTGATGTGTAGGACCATATTGGATATTTTGATTTCTTAATCCTCCTATGATGTCCCCTCTGCTCCCTTGAACTAAAATTAGGAGACGTAGAATGACTAGGAAATAATAGTTCTCGTCCTACAGCTACTTGTAGTTTCTTCAATCTGCATTTTCATTCTTATCAGGAAATCATATCCGTATGTATGATGTATTTGTTGTGTAGACCAATTCATTGCTCGACTTTGGAAGCCTTTCTGATGCTAAGATACATTGTCAAGGTGATAACTGTGAGACATTTTTAGGTTTCAAACTAATAAAACACTGAATTTCCAGACAAACTGGAAAGAAGCTGTTGTGTTTTGTGGGATCACCGCTACAAAGGTCTTTGTTGAGCTTGTCTATATCTGAATCTTTATTGAGATTGTTAATGGTTCTTCGAAATTGAGTTGTATGTGCTGAGACAGCAATGGTATGGTTGCTGAATGCATGACGGATAGTTTGGTTTTTTTGCCCTTCTAAGGTTTATTATTGCTATAACTAAGAACCAACATCATCATTCAATAGCCCCAGTCATTCCAGATGCAGATGACTTAGAAATTTAGGACATCTCATTCTTTTCCAGGAAAGAAATATAAGTTTACAAACATATAAATACAAGCAAACCATAGTTGTTGTTCCTAAATATTCAATAACTTTAAGTTGCATCTAGTACAGAAAAATATTCTAGGACTATTATATTTGTTGCTTCTTGTGGTAGAGTATGTCTCTGCTTTCTCGTAATATAGATAGAGAAACTGAAATGTTCAACCACCCCTTGGTTGGCTTCTTCCATCTGAGTTTCTAACATTCTCTGAGATTCTCTTTGAATATCTTAATTTTCTGAAATATTTTATACTATAGAGAATGGAGTACTGGTGAAGTCAAAACCAAAAGGGTAGCCTTAATCCACTCACCAGAAACCTTTTGCCTCTTTTTATATGTAGTTGTTAAGCTGATCATACTAAACCACACATAATCAATGTAACATAAAATAACAGACAGCCTAAACCTTAAACCTTTGTTGTAGTCGCCACGCGGTCTCGCTTGAGCTATTATTAATTGTTGTTGGCTTGCTTTATCATCAACTCCTGAGTTATGTTGTGTGTGCTCATGTATTCTATTACTTTTAAGTTTATTGCTGTCTATTTAGACATTATTTCTAGTCTAAGCTAATAATTGTAGTGTTTTAACATCAGAATCTTGCAATTCTTAGTAGCAGCTCTGAGGGGCTGCAGATCTCTTAAAAATTTAATTTGTAGACCCCACATAATGAATGGTCGTGATAGTTCGAAATTTTGAGTTCCTAAAAACTAGCTCGTTAGACTTATAGCAAGCAAGGTAAATGCTAATAAATCATAAGTGGTCCAAATATCTGTTTATGTAATAATCTATCATGACATTTCATCTAAACACTGTTGGAACATTTCTGGATCTCATGTAATGAAACTTTTATGATTTTTCCAAAATTATGTAAGAAAACCCCAATTAGGCTACTATGAAGGGGGTCCAATGTCTATTATGTTCTAGTCTATGATGAGGTTCCATTGCAAGAAAATGATTATAATAATAATTAGCTCAAATGGGATTATTACGGTAACCAACCAATCTACCAAACTTATTCTCATTCCTTGTTAATGAAAACATAAAAAACAGAGATGCTTAAGAATCCTAAGATGGCTTAGATAACCTAACTGCCCCTTTTTCCCTGTAATGGCTCAACCAACTCTTATTGCTTCTGTGTTTGAGTGGCATTTGTTGCATCAAGAACTCCTCAATCCCATTATTAATAATCCCCCAATTCTTATCTGTTCATCAACTGCCACTCACATGCCCCCCTCCAAATTATTGAAAATATCATTGGCTCTGAATCATATATTTTTGGTTCTTACAAAATTTTGCAGGTTTTCAGACAGAGAGAGAGTTTTGTTTTGTAATTGACATTTGGACCACTCAATTTTTGTTCAAGTTCACTTTCCATTCCACTGGTAGTTGAAAGAGCATTATCAACTTTATAAAGGAGCCAGCTGTTTTCCCTGGATGCCTCTCCCAAAAACTAAAATTTTCATTTTCTCAATAGTAATATATATTTATATTATGCCTACAATTATTACATAAACATAGGTCTTGAGTGTTGATTAAACATAGGTCCTGAACTTGTCATTTGTTCTTGCAAATCTTGCAATCATGTCAACTTCTTGTCTCTAAGTATAAATATTGATTAGGGGTCATTTACTTTGAAGATTGGATGGAGAAAATATTGGAGGAAAGTAACAGTTAACAGCTCAAGATATTGTGTGACTTGTTTTGTAGGTTTTGCTTAATTGATTGCTAACTGATAGAATGAGCTATCATCCTCCCATATAAGCACTAACATTGAGTTGGGCAAATTCTCAATCACTTCAAAGCATACCCTAATTGAGTTACTTCAGCCCTAGCAAGTCGGTTCAATGTGTAAGAACGAATCATTTCTTATCTAATTATGTTGTTTGCTCTATTCTCTCTATTGATGTCATGACTGCGCCGTTCAATAATATATAAATGCTCTTCTTGTTAACAAGCCATTATACCGGGAGTATGAATTAGAGGGTGTTTGGCTGGACATATAAACTTTTTGAAATATTTTATA
Organism: Sesamum indicum; assembly: GCF_000512975.1. Classification (NCBI taxonomy): domain Eukaryota; kingdom Viridiplantae; phylum Streptophyta; class Magnoliopsida; order Lamiales; family Pedaliaceae; genus Sesamum; species Sesamum indicum. The sequence continues at coordinate 10,254,950 of NC_026146.1, read as the reverse complement.
AGGTGCTGAAAAGTATTCAATAAAATTTTAGATAATAAATTTATAAGATCGATGTTTACGAGACACCAGAGGCAGTTCCCAACTTATATTGTAAGATTGTGATGGATTTCTTCAACTCGTCATATTAATTACAAAGTTCATTACTAATATTATAGGATTTAAACGTTTTTTTTTTATTTGTGTTGTTGATCAGAACTAACAAACCCCATTCAAATTTTATAAAAGGGACTATTTTTTGTACACCCCCTAACTTATGGTTTATTTACACAAATTTTTATTTTTTTGCAAAATAATACATACACCTATCAGAAATGTCAATATCACTTATACAAATCACCCACTTTTTTAACAAAATTATATATACACCATTAAAAACGTCAATAATACTACACACACTAGTCCTATTTTTTTACTATCAGGAATGATTTATGTAATTATACAAAAAATATAAATAATTTATGTAAATAAATCATTGATAAGATGATGTAAACGGAATTATCGCTTTACATAATCACAAAAGGTAAAAAAAAAAAAAAAGTAAAATGAAATAAAGTAATTATTTCAAAATTTTGAAGGTTGGGAAATGTTTCATGAAAAAGGTGTGAAAGTTTGAGGAATGGGGCCATTGGCAATGAATTAGGGTGGGAAAACAGTAAGAATAGTACAAGAAAAGCACCCGTGCTATGTATTAATTGAATACATGTATGTCACGTTTAATGTGTCGTTCTATGACAGGTAACATTAAACTTTTGGGAAACATTATAACTTATGGATTTTTTTTCTATATATCAATCATTAAAGAGGACAAAGTATTCGTTTCCCATAATGAAATTCAATGTAATTTGGTGTGTGTCTTTTCTTTGGTGTTTGTTATGATTTATTTTAAATGTTAATCAGTTTTAGGATAAAAATAAGTTGAATTAATGTTTGTGAGTCATAAGTAACGTTGATATATCAGCAATTATGATTAAAAAAAAATAATAAAAGGTTAGATATGTTTGCAGGGTCGGGATCTGCGTGCAATTTGCTTGAGTTGGATCGTATCCAGACCTATCCGATCCCTCCACCCGAAACCATGATTATTGATCATCTTGTACTTGAAAGTTTAAAACCACGCTACGTGGATCCGTATGAGTACGGGCATATAGCCTTATAAGTACCCCATAGCTAATTTGGGTCATGGTGCATCATTATCACTTTCAGCATTGATCTCTTCACTTTGTCTTTGATCTCACTTGAATTCACTTAAGCATTAAAGGGTCTTCGTTGATAATCATCCAGTTAGCCCAACAACCTATACTTCTTTCTTAGATTTCCAAATATTTTCGATCCGAATTACCCTGGGGACGACCTTGTATTAACCCCAACCCAGATCAACAGCTTATACTTTTAAATAACTTAAATGAAGCTTGTTCGTTTTTTGGTATTGTAAATACTTTAAATCATGAGATCATGTTATTGGATCATAAATTTTACAAAAATCATTTTACCACATCTTTTTGTACCAAAAAGAAAAAAAAAATTATTACTCCCACTGATTTTTATTACTTCAACCGTCGTAAATATATATTTATATTATTATAATTTTAAACGATGGTCATTTAGTTTTTTTAATATATTTTAAAATTGTATTTTGGAACTAATATTCTACCAGGTTGGAAAATTTTGAAATTTATAGACAAAATTTTCAGTATATTTCAAAAAGAATTTCTCAATTCTATACTCAGAAATACAACCTTCTTGTAATAATTAATTATCATAGTTAAAAGTAAAATTTCATAATTAATACTAATTAATTACAACTGATGTAATGACTATTATCTGTTGTTTCTTAAACTAATTTAAATATCGATTAATCTTAGTCAAAAACTTAAGTTTATGCATTAATTTTAATTTAACATTGTAGTTAATATTATTTTATTATAATTTTTTTAAATTGTAGTAATGTATAATATAAAAAAGGAATAATTATACTCTCCCTTTCCTGATGTTTGGTGTAATTACATTTAGATCGTCTGTAGTTTGAGAAATAATATCTAGCACCCACCCTCGATTGACAAAAAAAAATTGAAATTCTTTTTATATTTTCCACTTATTTACTGATTTATTGCATGTTAAATAATTTTTTTAATAATCATTACCCTCATACATTATCACACGTTAATGCATGTGAGAAGGTTTATGTTCACCGTTATAAGAATAATTTAATCTGAAGAAAAAAAATTATTTGACCTGCAATAAGTCAATAGAGGATAAATATCTATTTTCATTCAATTTTTTCGTTAATATCAGCAAATTTAGTTAATTTTGGAGGAATTTATTTATTATATAAAAGCAAACATCAGGGATACTAAATAGTATTTTTTAAATCATATGAAATTTACGTATAATTACATCAAATTTTAGTATACGAGACTATAATTATCCCTCTAAAAAAAAATAATCATTTTTTTATAGTGCCCGTAAAAATCCCCAAAGGCTCCTCCAAAAATGGCACTTATTCTTGCCATGAATATACTAATAAACATTTGATTAGATACATTAAAAAAAAAAAAAACATTTGTCCTGTTTAGGAGAATAATTAATAATAAATAAATTAAACCCCACTTGTTTTACAAGACAAAAATGATCATTTCATAATAATAAATTTGCGAGTGTTAAGAGTGAGTCAATTGAGACCACGTCACTGATTTTTTTGAGCATTCCAATGTATTTATTTATTACAAAAGGAACCCATTCATCTCCTATGAGTATTTTACAAGCCATGTCTGAAATCATTGGACACTGTATTGTTAAGGCATCTCTAAAATTATTCCACATTTACCAATCATTATTCATTTCTTTTATTTAATAAGATTGAGATTTGATTTCAGGGACAAATTGGAAAATTCTAGTTGGAACCGGATTCAGTTGAATTTGAATCAATTTTATCATAAGTATAACATACTTATCGTGTAATTGGTATACAATTTAGAGATCGTGATCGATCACATCGTAATTTGCTCTGTGATCGATTTGATTCGACTAAACTTGATTTGGACAAGAATTTCAGAAATAATATTACTTTTTTTAATCGTCTAAATTAGTCGCTATGGTCCAATTTCATTAATTTTGATCCTTTATTTTCTTTTCAAAATGATTAAAATTAGTTTTGACTATTAGTCGACCATTTAAAACTAATGGAGTCAGAACTCACTTTCATCATTTAAAAAAAAAACTTGGAGGACCGAAAATCGATGAAATCAGAACATGAGATATCAACAGTGATTTAGTGACTAATACGAGAGATCAAAAATGAATTTTTCTTAGCCCTATGTCAGGTACGAAGCTGTTAATTATTAGCCCTATGTCGGAAAAAAACAAAATTATCTCAACATCTTAGAAATGAAAAATTAGAACTTTTAATATAAAATTATTAATATAATAATTTATTTTTTTATTTATATATATCAAATGATTGTAATCATTTATTTATATAAAAAAGACAATTATTGGATACTGAATGGTTTCGTTCTATTTTAACTATTGTTTTTTCCCAAGAAGCCCGACAAAATTACCCTGTTTGATGCTGGAACTCGTTGTCCCTGTTGCGATTGTGAAACTTGTCTCATCATATCATAAGTTTTGAGACAAGATGAATCAATCATTTGTCATATCATAATTCATTGCTATTGTCTTAAATTTTTACTGATATATATCATCGTCTGATCATACACGATGATATCAGTATTTCATTTTATAACATTACCGTATTCACAACCAATGATCCATAAACTACTTGTTCATCACCGTACCTAAGCGGATGAGACAAAGATTCCGATATTATGATATGTACATGTCAAATTACTGCAAGAACGGAACCGGTCTTATGGTTATAGCAACTCCCGGTTGAGGCCGAGTCGTGTGGGGAGGTCGAGCAAGAAGAATCGTCGCATTCACATTCACATTCAAGATCCTCGAAACCCCAGAACTCGTCTTGATCTTCCTCTTCGTCAGGCATCGTCCATTTTCCCTTGTCTATCTCTTCATCCAATGACATTACCTCCAACACCTGTCGACATTATAACATGAATCATTGTATTTTCTAAATGTATCAAAGCTTATAAAAAAGCTCCACAACTATTTTATTACAATTGTTTAGCATAAAAGTCTGCAGCGTGTCGAATATACTCTCGTTGGAGATAGGATCTACGACGTACCGTGCAGACAGACATTACATATAAAAACAGTGGAAACGACAGAGCGGATAACGTTGCCAAACTGCATTATTTTAAGGTATTTGATTCAGAAACTGTGCTGGAGGGGATCAACTAGAGCAGGAATTCAGACCCTTTTCCCATTTACACACATAAACTAATCGTCCACTTGATGACGGCATGTTATTCAATGTAAGAACTAAAGGAAGCAAATAAGGTTGTCATACTGTAAATGGAATTTTTCTTGTCTAAAACCTTAGTGAAAACAAAAGAAGCCCTTGTTTCCTTTATGAATTCAGTATCATATCTGTAACATTCCGGCGAAATTCGATTCCAAAAGATATACTGTCATCGGTGTAGCCTGTCGTTATCGCAAACTTATCCCGTATCACATGAAAGAGACATGTACTAATTAGAGAGCATAAAGATTATGGTTAGGTGAGGTACAGACATCAACAAGAGTATTATTTGAAATGGAGTGAGGGAAAAAGATCAAGGTAATAAATCACTAAAACGAGAAAGAACAGAGCTAATGATGTTAAGTTTCACTATTACAAGATAATTCATTGTCTTGTTATCTGCAAATTATCATCTTATGTCATTGGGACAACAAAGTATTTTTTATGAAGGCAATGTATCTTATTACAAATTGCTAGTCGGCGGGTCAACTGTGGAGGTTGCCACCTACATGAACTCAGTCTTTCTTAAGCAAATAGACTAAATTAAACGAGGCATGCCAATTTGATATTCAGGTCTCTATCAGTTAACTCAATCAGCGAGGAAAAGTTAGCGTAAGTTTAGGTGAAACACCGGAATAAATGGCATGCGATCAGACCGTACTTCAATCAGACAATGACATGAACTTAGTAAAATCCTCCACATTTCACACACTTGCATCAAGTTGTAAGAAAGAGCAATACAATAATCAAGAATATGAACTCAAGCAACAATTGTACATCACGGAGGACTAGTGAGGCGGATAGGAGTTGATTTTTGATTGAAATATGATTAATATAATTATCTTGTGCTGGCATGCTCGCACCATTCGTATTTTATGTTTAAATGAGGAAACATGTGTCATCTTCTGTTGGCTTCTCCCCCATATGACAAGCATATCTTAAAGATTAGCAGAAAACTAAATAAGAAAAAGTCGTCACCTCACTCATGGTCGGGCGCCAAATTGGAGAAGCTCTGATGCAGAGGGAGGCTGCAAAAGCAAGTCTATTGAGTTGTATTACATCATAGTCCTCTCCAATCCTTGGATCAATCACCTCTTTTGTATCTCCTCTATTTAGTATAGGTTTGGCCTATTAAGTTCAACGAGCGTGACATTAGTACAATACTTGTCATAATTCAGACCAAATCTTGAGTTAGAGAGTGGCCATTACCCAACTGTGCAAACTCTGATGAGAACCATCCACAGGCTTCTTGCCGGAGATGAGCTCTAGTAAAAAGACACCGAACGCAAATACATCCGTCTTCTCATCCACGACTCCGTGCATAAAATACTCCGGTGCTAAGTGTCTGAACAAATCCCACAATGATGTCAGTTGTAATTCATATCAAAACAATCAGTTCTAAATTTTGGGAACATCCGTACCCGAATGTTCCTTCTATTGGAGCAATCGAATGATGGCTCCATTCAGACGGAAGCCATTTCGCTAAACCGAAGTCGGATATCTGAAACAGGACAACCAGAGAATAAACAAGATTGTGAATCAGGAAAACATTACAGGACTGATGTACAGAATCTATTTCAGACAATGTTAGATGAAATTGAAGTAAAAAATGTACCTTGGGCTCAAACTCTTCAGACAGTAAAATGTTTGAAGCCTTGATGTCTCTATGAATGATTCTTCTGGGACATGTCTTGTGCAAGTAATGTAGGCCCCTGGCAGTTCCAACTGCAATTTTGTACCTTGTTTTCCAGTCCATAGCAGGCAACTTCTCATCTAAACAGGAGAGAGAATTAAGGTTACAGCAAAGATAACAAAAACCATTCTTTCTTCCTTAATTCTTGCATAAATGTGATGATTAATTCTACACACTGTCTAAGCTCAAACGTCCTAAAATTTCAAGATTTTGGAATCACCCGTACCATGGAGAAGAGAAGCAACAGAACCCTTTGAGGAGAACTGGAAAACGAGGTAAAGCCCATTGTCAATACAACATCCAAGAAGGGATGTTACATTCGGGTGTGAAACATGGCCGAGTGTTCCAATCTCTGTCAAGAACTCCTTCTCTTTCCTTTCATCATTTGTTGCTTTTGTCAATCGTTTGACTGCAATTGCCTGTCCGTCTTCCAGCACTCCTCTGTAAACCTCCGCATACCCTCCTTTCCCGACCATATTGTCTGTACAGGAAGTGAGAGAGAGAGAAGAGAGAACATCTTAGTACTATGAACCAAAACAAGAAAAGGAGGCATCTTTATTTTGCTTGAGAGAGAGAGAGAGAAGAAAGAGAGTGGACCTGAGGAAAAACCAGCGGTGGCAGCAAAGATTTCTTCATAGGAAAAGCATTTCCATGTGGGCTTTTGAAAATGGTCTGATTTCTCTTCAGTTGTACTGAAATCGGATTCTCTGGGCAGTTCTTCATCAAAACCGTGGCGTCTGAGGGAGAACAGCCTCTTCAGGCTGGCTGTCCGAATGTACCTCATGTCTCGTACTAAAGAATCACAAAGCTCTCTCCAAGGACACTGTCTGTATTCAGAAGCCAAGTACAAGAATGGGAACTCCCCCACTCCACACTCAAAACAGGACAGAATAGAAGACAGGTTTTTTCCAATACCTGTAGTAGTAAATGAGAAGCCTCTGCTCACTCTCTCTCTCTATCACACACAACACACACTAAAGGGGACAGCACTTGAAGAAAAGTGTCAAATGAGAGTCCTATGTCTATGTGGTGGGATGTGTGTGTTTGTTTGTTTCACACAAATTAATGATCTATATTTGTAACAGCCTAACAGGGGGCCTGAATTATTAACCAAACACTGGTGTTTCTTGAAATCATTGGAGTGGTTGGCTAAAACTAAGCTTTTATGGAAAATAATGGAGATGGGGCGGATAAAACTGGTTCACGGGTCAAGTTAGGATCCGACCCTTTTTTACTGTTGTATGTATTGATTGAGGTATTGTAGCTATGAATGATTTCTATTCTATGGTTGGTTCAATGAGGTTTAGAAGACTGAAGGTGGATTGGTTAACAGTTCGGTTTGAACTTTAGATTTCCATGCAGAGATCAGTCCTGACAAGTGGGCTTTAAGTAATTCTGGAAATCAAACGTTGGAATTTTGTCGGAAATAGTTCAAGCCTAACCACTTCTGCAAATTGAATTTTTGCAACACTTAAAAAATAAGTAAATTACAACACGCTTTTATAAATAATTACATATAAATTTTTTTTATTGTTTGAAAAATTATCAATATCTCTTTAATTTTAATTATCGTCTAATATCTAGTCCGATCTATTAGCTTTCTATTTCTTTTTTGTGATAAACTGACAAAAATACCCTTATAAACTATAAATTACATACATTTTTTTTTTTAGGGTAAAGTGGACAATTTTTCAAAAATTTCATTCAGGTTGTCCGATTTATATATATATATATATATATTAAAAATACAGTAAGAACAAAGTTGGCAATTTCACGCATCCATCCAAAAATTACATAATTTCATCAAATATCAGGGAGATACTGATAATTTTTCAACTAATAAAGAAATATTCGTAATTATGCTAAATTTCAAAAAAAAAACTTATTATAATTTACTCTAAAAACAAATATAATGTGCTGATAAGCTTTTTATTGAAAATGAATGGATAGTACTATTTTGAGTTGTAGTTTCTATTTTGAATTATTTAATTTAATCCCATTAAAAAATCATTTAATTTAAACTATTCTACGGCAGAAAAGGTTATAAACTTTTCTTCCACCGACTTCTGCAATTTATTAATAAAATTACAATTTCAATTATTTTAATCTTTTATTTTTATTTTCAAATACTCTTGATTTATTATTATAATTAAATTCAAGATTTTCATTATAATTTATTTCTACTATAAAAGTAGAAGTTTTTACGAACATCTTTTTAATCCCTCTTTGTTCTTTATTCCCGTATTCAAATTTTCATCTTTGTAAAAGAAAATAATAAATTGAAGAAAATACATGCGTGAATGTGTGAACAATATATATTCCCCACGCACGAAATCAAATGAAATTATTTTCAACTATTGAAAAAATGGAGCTTGAAAATAAAACTAAACAGGCTCTAGTAAGCTGATTGGGGTGTAATTCTACGTGGACTATGACATGTAGTTCACAAGATTTAATTTATTTTGGGCATTTTTGAATTTTTTTTTTTAAGTAAGAGAGATGAAATATTATTAATTGAAATAAACTGATTACAATTATTTTTGTTGGATATCAATATCTAACAAACTATTACAATAATTATACTGTAATTAATACTATCAATTATACACTAATTTAACTAACTCCTACTATTACAATAGAAAGACCACCTACTATTCAGTAGAAACAACATACTTACTATTCAATAGAAACAATATTCTATGCATAAGGCGGGTTGGAACCCCATGACCTCGAAGATCATGTGGCTTAAACTTCGCCAACTATGCTAGCTTCATTGGCCAAAATAAAAGGTATTTTCAGATTGTTTAGAATTATTTTGTAATTATCAGGTTTTGATACAATTAAACCCTACATTAAAATTGTTTCAGTAGGTGATAGATGATTGTTCGTTAATGAATTCCAAGTTCATTACTCCAATGGTCATAGACGATCAATTCGATACTGATTCTTGAATTACCGCGTAAAGCAATTTTTCACGACCTTCTCCCCATAGCATAATGTTTAAGGTTTAATGCAATTTACTTCATTGTGATATTGTAAGTGGGCGAATTACCACCTTAAAGAAAAATAATAATTTATCTTAATGTGCTTTTTAAAATGAAGTAATTTACTTCAGTATCTAAGGAGGTAAATTGCTCCATTTTAAAAAGCACAGAGGAGGTAAATTGTTTTTTCTTTTTTTTTTATAAGGAGTAATTTGTTTATTTATAATATCACAGGGGAGTTACTTGCATTTTTCCCATAACAGTATTGTATACTTCACTGATAATGGGGGTTCGTGGCGTTGGAGGAAACTCCTTCGTCTGCGCCCCTTGCTTCAATCGATGGTGGACTACCAGATTGGTAATGGGAATTCATTTTATCTGTGGCATGATCCATGACATCACCTTAGTCCCCTTATTGAGAGATTCCCATGGGCTCCACGTCTACTTGGGCTTGGGACAGCGGATAAGCTCAGCAATGTTATTATGAAGGAACAATGGCATTAACCTCTCATTACGGACATTGAGTATTTAGAGATTTTGCATGCATTGCCAATAATTTATGGCGAGATAGATCGCATTATTTGGCGATTTGAGACGGGGCGACCCATAGTTGCATCTTTTTACAGGCTATTGGACCCACCGGGACCCAAGGTAGGTTGGTCTTCACTACTGAGAGGTTCCCTGAAGATCCCTAGGCATAATTTCATCTTATGGCTTGCGATTTTGGGGAAAATATCGACAGTTGATAAACCATGGCTGTCATACATAGGCACCTGTATATTGTCTGATGATGGCGCAATGGAGACACATACTCATCTATTCTTCCGATGTCGTTATGCCAGAAGATGTCTGACAGTGATTCGGCGGATTGTTCGATTTGAATGGCCTAATAGAGAGTGACCACAGGATGTTGAGTGGGCTGCAAGAAAATAGAGAGGAAAATATATCATTAACTTGGCTTATCGTGCACTCCTTGCTGCTTGCATTTACCACATTTGGAGGGAACGAAATTTGAGACGCTTTGAGCATACGGAGCTACCACCGAGCATAATAGCCACCATCATTATGGAAGATATTAGACAGAGGATTATCAGCGTTAATTTATTTCGTTCTGTTAGTTCATGTGTGTTATGTAGATTATGGCGTATCCCTTGGCTTGTCGAGGGATAAACCACTAATTGAGTATTATTGTACTGTACGATCTTGTTTTATTAATAAAACTTATATTTACCAAAAAAAAAAAAAAACAAACAGTAATGTATACTCAAACCAACTTTATAGAACCTTATCATAAAAAAGTAGTACAGAATCAACCCCATCTAAAAATTATACACAAGGGTTTCCAACTATGGACATTCAACCGACTCCTAATTCAGGGGTGCACCGAGAATCACTCACAATTGCACCATGTGAAGAGGGGTGGTTGGGCTGGGCTTAATGATGCGCTCGTAAGAATTTGTACCCATACAAAAATTGTTAAATCATACGTAATATTATCATTATATGTTAATTCAATAATTTATAATCTATACATATATAAATTCTTATGAATGACGCCAAATTTCTGGAAAATCAAAGTGAGATGAAGCTATGGGGGACGGTTGGGGATGCCCATAAAACTCGGACCACGGTGCTGCACTTTTGTCTTCAAATTCAGACATTGATTGATGTGAATGTTTTTGGGGTAGCGTGAAAAGAGTGGGGTGTGGGGCGAGAGCTTCTTCTGTCTTTGAACTCTGTAATTTTCATTTGCATTTGCATTTGCATTGTCTGAATGCAGAATCTTAACTGCCTTTCCCTTTTACCAATGCACATGCTTTATACGTTGAAGAACTTAGGGAGGGGTCTTCGTATAAGTTTACAAATAATTTACAATACTTTATAAGATGTTTCTTTTAGGGTTTGTTTGGTTGGGTGAAAAGCGAGTGAATAAAAAAAGTGAAAGTAAAAATAGATATAAAAGAAAAAGAATTGGTATTTGATTAAGAAGAATAGTTGGAAGGAAAGTAAAGGTGGATGTATTTGAAATATCTCCAGAGTCCAGTTGGTTTTCGACGAAAAAGCGAAAGTATAATGTCAAAAAGATAAAAAAGTTTATGTTTTATTTTTATTTACTCTATTGCGTACCTATATATGTCATTTTTCTTTAATTCTTTTTTCGTTCTCGTTGGTGATACTGGTACATAATTTTTGAGAAAAATTAATCAAATTGTTGGAAAAACTACTACGTCGTTAATCAATGGTAGTAATATTTATTTTATTTAAACCGATTAGCTTAGAATAGATGTACAATACTCATTTTGATGAATATTTTTATTAATAAAAAATATTTTTGTTCTTTTTTATGAATCCCTTACTAATATAACCTTTGCATTTTTTATATACTAAAATAGTTTTAGTATAATATTAACTTGCTTATTTTTTAATATAAAAGAGAAATGGTTAATCTCTAATATTACAAAAATTAATCTTTTTTTCTAAATTATTTTTTTTTGTATCAAATAATGGAATTAAAGTATTTGAAATTCCCATGTGTTTAAAATAGGGTAAAATACCCCCCCCCCCCAACGAACTATTCATGTAACATTTATCCCCCCAAACTAATAAATGAAATATTTACCCTCTTAGTTGAACAAAAATATCCCTCATGCCTTGAATAATTATATTATTTTTAATTTATTTTAGTATTTTACATATTAAATTATTACCAAATTATTTTCAATAGGTGAAGAATTTATGTTAAAGGTGGCATATAAATTAATATATATAGTACATACACAATGAATATAATATAACCAACAACTCATTTATGGTTCTTCAAAGAAATTGACAAATATATATATATATATATATATATATATATGCTTAGAAAAAAATGAATAAATATATATTATCATATTTTTTAAAGAAAATATGTTAAAAAAACAAATAAATATTTAATTATTTATTTTTTATCTAAAAGAATAAATAGTTAATAATTTAATTTTATCATCAAACTAATAAAAAAATTTCATGAAATTTTTTGTGCATTTATTGTACTCATTTATTAGTTAACATTAAGTCTGTAAAAAAAAATAAAGTTCAAACTATTTAACTCACTAATTATATTTTACTTTGCTATTTCTTTTCAATTAAGAAAATTTTGATTAAATTTAAAATGCAAAATTACTAAAAAAAATGATTTGAACTATATATGTATATGAGGATAATATTATCTAAAAATTTAATTATTAGGAGTAAATGTTACATTTGTTAATTTAGAAGAATAATTGTCCGACGATTCAAGGGGACGAAGTGTATTTCACCCTTCAAAATATAAGCAGAACACTCCTCTAGTTTCTTGAATCTACCTCATGTGCTCCTCTCTATTAATTGCACCTAACACCGTTAAATTTTATATCAAGTGACCCTTGTGTATTATGTACTATTTTTTATTTTAATTATTAATCATACAATATAAAATTATTGTTTTAAAAAGATAAATTTAAACTATTCCGCCACCTCCAATCCCTCCGCCACCCACTCCAATCTGTACGCCACCACATATTGGGTGACGGCAGTCGTCCAACGCAGAAGGGGGGTGACGACCCCCAATCTGAGAGACTGTGCAGAAAAGGGTGATCGCGTCGCCCATATTATTTAAATTTTAAAATTTTTAATAAATTAAGAAAATAATTTAACTTTTTTCTTTTAAATACTTGAAATGATAATTTAAATATTATTTATAATAAATAATAAAAATTATAAATATATTTAAATTAAATAATATTTTAAATTAATTATAATATATAATTGTTGTAAGTGATTAATATTTATATTTATATAAATATTTAAATTTGAAAAGTGAATTTTAGTATATTACTCTTACATTGGGGATTTAATTTAAATTTTTAATTTTAAAAAAAATTATATTTTGATAGTTAACTAAATATATTTAAGAACAATATAATTTCATCTTTTCAGAAGGGAGGAAAATATAAAAATAAAAATTAAAAATTAAAAATAAGGTGAATTTTGACCATGGTCCATTTTATATCAATTCAATTAATACATTAATATGGATTAAAATCAGTAAACAGTTACAATGATTCAATAAATACTAAGAATAAATAAATAACAACATAGAGTAATACAAATACCCATATATCTGGTGAGATTCAAACTCATGACCTCGAGCTTATCCATGGGACCTCAACCTTAGCCATAACCACTATACTAAGACATCATTGGTATCTATGTATATTTTGTATTTACTCGATCTTGAACTACTTCACCTGTGTAAAACTTGGTAATAATTTTTTATTACAGTCATTTTAACAGATTGAATTTTCTATTGTAATTTATGTTGTATCTTCTATTCTATTCTATATTTACATGCCATGAATATAAAGATTATGATATTAATTTTCTCTAAGAAATTTTTTTATACACATAACATTTACATATAAAATAAAATAAAAAATACAATAAAATTATAATAAAAAATCCAATTTATGATCCTAATCATAGGACAAGTGAATTTAGATTTACTATATCTGACTAATTTATAAAACAAGTATGCCCACCAAGAGTGTAAGAAGTTGAACTTGGTGTACTATGCCATTAATATGGGCCACCCACTTTGAACCTAACTACCCACCTCATTTCTTGGGCTACTCCATTTATATCAACTAGACACATGGGCTTGAGGCCTCTAATCTCTAATTTGGTTTTAAGGAAAATAGTATAGTTAGTTCTCTAAATTTATGGTTAGAATCACTTTAGTTTCTTACGTCCATAAATTTTAGAAATAATAGTATTTTTTTTTTTTTGAGTGATGCGTTTGAGAAACGCATGGGTCCAACTATTCTAAGTTGGAGTATAATTCCTTGATTAAAAAGAAATTGAAATCATGAAGAGAGAACATGCAAATAAAACGTTAGCACTTCGACGCTCAAGTTAGTTATTATTTCGAGAGAGAGAAAAAAGATAAGAATGTATGAATAACAAACAATGATTTTATTGCTAGAGATATGATGATTATAAAGATGTTTTTGAAGAATTAGACAAAGAAAAGAGTCGTCCCCTTATCCAGAGATAAAAACCTGTATTTATAGGAGAGAGTCCTTGGCAGGAGGGGGATGTCCTTGGTTCGGGTATTTCATGGAAGTTGTTTAGGGTAAGAGTCCTAGGTTGATAGAGAGTCCTTTTGACCTAGGACTCCTACATCGCTAAGGACTCTTGTTTCCCAGCAATCTAAGTTGTTCGGACATATAAATGCTGATTGGATGCCACATGGGATGGGGTCATCATTTGGGCTCGACTAAACACGATATTTGGGCTAGGCTTTTTAGGCGTTGGTTGGGTCGTGTCTTCTCCTTGGGTCCTCAACTAGACTGGGTTGTTAAGGGCTTACGCCAATTGCTTCAATTTGTCAGGCCTTTCTCCAATTCTAGTTAAATTCAGGTGGGCTTGATCCATCATTTCTCCTCTTGGGTTGACGGGGCTTATTGGGCTGATCTATGACTTGGGCTCTCCTTAGCATATACATTTCTAAAGTTTAGTGTAATTATACATAAAAAATTTTGTGATTTGAAAAATTACATTTAGTACTATTAACGTTTGCTTCTATTTAATAAATTAGTCCTTTTGTTAGTCAAAATTCATAAAATTTGATGATATTAGCAGAAACATTTGAATAAAAATTAATATTTGCTCCTGATTGACTTATTACTGATTTACTGCTGGTCAAATAATTTTTTCTATGATTAAATTACTCTTATACATTTTCACGTTAATGCATGTGAGGATGTATATTTTTCACTATTATAAGAACAGTTTAGTCACAAAAGATTTGTTTGACCTCCACTAAGTTGATAATTAGTCAATCGAGGATAAACATTGATTTTCATTCAATTTTTTTTAATATCCATAAATCAGTGAATTTTGACTAACGAAGAGACATAGTTATTAGACGAAAGCAAATTTTATGGTACTAGATATAATTTTTCAAATCACAGGGAATCCACTTATAATTACATCAAATCTCGAAGGAGGGGAGTATAGTTATCCTTAAATTTGAATGTTTGTCTCATTTTGGATCCTCTTATATTTTTCAGTGAAAAGGTGACTAGAAAATAATCATGCGATCGACGTTTTGATTAGTTTGTAGGTGAAAAAAACATAAAAAAAAACTTAAACACGGTCAAGCCGTCTTCTAAGATACGAGCATATTTTTCAAACAAGTACATTTAGCATCCAAAACCAAAAGTTACATATTCAGGTCGTGTTGCACAATATGACCGTGTTTTTAATGTAGAACTTCAACGCGCAAATCGAAAGAACACGTCTAGCCGTGTTCCACCTTTGTGTTTTTGTCCCAAAATCACGTTTTATTAGTCCTTAAATAAGGGTCCGCATAGTATTTCCGAACAAGAAGTGACAACACTTTTTTCACTTTAAGACAGAGAGATAGACTAATTAACCATTCATCATCTAAAAAATCAAAATCCAGCTAAAATTTTGTAAAAAAAAATTGTCAGAATGATCAATATGAGATTAAAACTAAAATTTTAAGGTTACTAAAGTTGAAACATGAATTTGAGAGATTAAAGTAATTTTAAACACAAATTTAAAGGACCGTTACATTTGATTTTGTTTTATTCAAATGTTTTGAAATCTTACCAGTAAAATAAGATATAACATCTTATAAACTCAAAAGGAATTTTTATAAAATATTTGAACTTATAAAACATTTTAAATAATTTTTAGTAAGCTGTAATGACAAATTAAATAATACTTGATAATTGCACAGCTTATAATTCTCAACACCTATTTTGTTCTTGCTTTTGAAGTCTTAAATTTATTTATTTTGTTCCAATATTCATATCCCTCGTATTTAAAATACCACTTATAATAGTTTTAAGGGTAAATTATAGCTATTTTATTTAAAATTTGACATAATTATAAGTATCTTTTAAAATAACAAATACTCATCTCAAATAGAAAGTAATTATGTAGTTAGTAGACGGTGGAGTGAACATTATTATTTTATTATTGCTGAAATTTTTTAATAATAAGAACAATATATTTGAAAAAAACAAATTCTAAAAATATATAAATCATAATTTATATCAATTCAACATAAAAATTGAATATAAATCTAAATAATGTTAATAGAATGTGCTCGTTATTAAATGAACGTTAAAATCAGAAAAGTATTTGTAATATTTATAACAATAAGATAATATTTATAATTATGCTAAATTACAGAGAAAGTGGCTTTAATTTATCCGAGTTTTAACATGTCTTTTGCCAAAAATATTTATCAAATTAACCTATGATTTTGAGCTAAAATATTACAAAAGAAAAGGAAAACGGAAGTAAAATATAGGGTTATTTAGAGCAAAATGTTGGTAATTAATATTTGGATAAATTATATTTTGCCATATAAATTATATTGACTTTTATATTTTGATATTTAAATTATTTTTTATATTAATTTATTATCTCAACTTACAAATAAATATTTTAGCTCAAATTAACCCTTGATATTTTAGCAAGTAGCTATAAACCCCGCTGCTTCCAGAAAACCTCACCTCTTCAAATTCACTCCTTCCTTCCTCCGCCATGAGCGACCGCCGTGACCGCGACCGCGACCGCGACCGCGACGGAGATAGAGAAAGAGACCGTGACCGGAGGAGAAACCGGGACGACCGTGACCGGGACCGTGACCGTGAGCGCGACCGCAAGCGCTCGCGTTCCCGTACGCCTGACCGCACTCGATCCCGCCACACTCGATCTCGTACTCGTTCCCCCGACGAGAGAGACCGTCATCGGCATCGGAACCGGCATCGGCACCACCGCTCACGTTCACGCTCCAGGTCCCGTTCCCCTAGCTCTCCTCCTCGGAAGCGCCATAGGGACGACGTCGTTTCCAAGGACAGGGACAAGGACAAGGACAAGCGCAAGGATGACGTCGTTTCTAAAGACAAGAAGCAAAAGGAGAATGCTGTTAGCAACGATGCTGGCAATAAGGATGGGGATTTGATGGATGAGGATGAGATAGAGATGATGAAGAAATTTGGAATTCCTGTGGGGTTCGATTCCACGAAGGGGAAGCCGGTCCCTGGAAACGACGTCGGTGCCGTGAGAAAGGTCACGAAGAGGCAGCCAAGGCAGTACATGAACCGCCGTGG
>NC_026146.1:10234411-10237655 GCF_000512975.1 Sesamum indicum | reverse complement strand
AGAGAGGATTTCCATTCCCCTCAGGTTAGGGTTTCTTTTGTGACTTATGTGGTTTGAGCTAGCTTAATTGATTTTACATTATGAATGGGGAATTGGGATGATGCCCGATTGTGTAAATCATCTCTGTCTTAGTTATCAATCATATTTATTATCTTAGAAACATATGAAACTTGTTCTTGTTTCAGGCGTTTGGTCTACGAATTGAATTTTTGCCAGTCTTTTTTCTCATTTTTAAGACAAAAGGAAATATTTTCTTATGCTCAACATTAGCACTTGCCTGTGAAATTTTATTAATATTGTGGCGTCACAGTCTCCTTATTCTTATGTTGCTTTTGACAAAATTTCATGTCAAGTTCAATGGGAATTGGTTTTGTGACAATGTTCAAGTATCACCCTCCTACATGTAACAAACGTGGTTGGAATTGTTTCTTATGTGTACTTTTACTAAGGCTTGCACAGAGAGTTCTATGAAATTCTGAATAAGGACTTCCATGTTCTTGTGCTTCCTTGTTATCAAATACTTGTGGAAGAGTATTGGAAATTATGGTTGTTGAAAATAATCTGGCATTGAAATCAGTAAAATGAGAAGCTAACTCTTTGAACTGCCTCTTTCTTTGAGTATTATGTTCTAACAAGTGCTATAGCCTAGTTAACCTTATAGGAGCTAGAGAATCGGTTCCACCAACCTTAAGGATTCAGAGGATTTGAAGAATTAAGTTGCTGCCAGATTCTGGCCTTCAACTTTTTGATTCTGCTAATAGACATATTATCAGAGCGTTCATAATGCTTTTATGGTTGAACTGAATTGTGTTTATCCCTAATTTTGGAGTCTCGTATTGATAAAAATCTACTTCTGTATCTTCCAGGAATTGCTCTAAGTTTTCCTATTTGACATTCATACCATTCGTAGACCTACATTCATATGATTTGTACTTCTTGATCTCTCTCTCTATAGTTCATACATTTAATCATTGTCATGTTAAAAGCAAATCCAGTGGTGTCCATTTAAGATGTTGACATTGTATTTAGTTAATATTAAATTGTATTTGAGAATGTTATACTTTATTCCCCTAAGATTACCTCAGTACAATTAAATGAACATATGATGTGTAATGGGAGAAAAGGACAACTAGTTATGTGGATCTGTTTGTACAATTTTATGATAGACCAACTACTGAACTAAGTATGGGTATACCATGGTGTTGAACAGATTTTTCGACATTGAGATTATCTTTTGCTGAAACTCAGAATTGTGGCTAAAAGAGAACAAGATTCTGGCTAAATAATCTTTGGTTGATTATACATATGATAGCCTTTTTATCTGATGGGGTTGATGCGTATAAGAGGGCTGGAATATGGTGATGGTGTACAAAACAACTGAAAGCAGCAACTTAATACTATTTGGCCTTGGTTTTGAGTGGCTGAGAAGGTATCAGGAATCCTAATTTCTATGGGATGAAGAAGTTATGAGAGGGAGGGACAGCAAGCTGGTGACACGAAGCATTTGAGGAAGGAAGACAGATTGTTCAATTGGATCCATGCCAAAGTTATAAGAGGAAGAACAAAGAAGATGTATGTTTTAAGCGCCACAACTTCTAAATCTAGATATTGGTTTCATGATTAGAAACATTTTCTTCATTGCACCTAGCCGTCTTCACTCTTATTCTACGTAAATCTAAAATGTTCCTGGCATACATAGATCCCAGGCCTTATTTTCTGATTAATCCTGGAGTTGGCGAAAAGTTTAACAGCAGGTCTATTCCATTAGGAATAATGCAGTTATTAAGATATCCAACCTTAAGCATTATTGGAGCCTGTTTGTTCAAATATTCAGTTGAGGAAGAGGTGGAATAATCTTCATCTTCATTTGTTTATTCTGGAATAATTGTATCTTTTCTGGTCCATTTTGAACCCTACTGATGGTTCTAGATTTTTCCATGTGTGCTGCATCAATTTCACTTTGAAATAATGGTTTTTTCCCCCTTCAATTCATAAGACTTTTGTTCTTAATGCAGAGAGAAGTGCTTGTCATGCCATTCCTTGAAGATGGAGATCCTTCTTGATTGATATCAAACAACTGGAAAGATGCAACAAATCCAGATTAGTTGTATAACTGAGAAATGTATTTGTACCATATTCTCACAGTCATTGACGGATTGCAAGTTCTCTAAGCTGTTTCTGGTGCAGTATTATTCTTGTTCTTCTAACACTAGTGTCAACTGTAAACAACGAATTTATTTAACTTTTTTGTGCTTGCAATTCTCTATGGATGGTGTAAATGCGCACTTTCGTGGACTCTATTTCATACATGTTACTGTTGCTTTTGTTTTCTTAGAACAGTTGTTCCATGAATTTGGTGTTTCCCTCGTTGATAATGTTTCTCTTATTACATGGGTAGTTGTGCAATTTTCTTAAAAAGGTCCAGAATATGGGTATTATAGCAGAATACTTCTGAATTTTTGAATTGCTCTATATTGCAATCTAGCCATATAGTCCTTGGTTTTTTGGATTTTTGGCCAGGGACTTGCATCATTCTCACTTTCTTAGGCCATAAAACAGACTTATTCAACCTTGGTCTTATTCTTACACTTGCAAAAAGACAACACTATGAAACAATACTGAAAACAGAGAAATCTTGAGAAAAGCAGACTACGTTTCAGTTGTTGGGGTTTTGGATGAGAAAGGCCATGCACTGCGCCTGTTTTACGTTGTCAAATGCCAAACAGCGGATGTAAGCATTAGGGTATGCCTGTCTGCACTCTTGAATTTCTTTCAGCACCTGCGAGGAGTCTGTGCAACCAAACATTGGCAGCTTCCACAGTGTCCAGTATCTCCCGTCATAGTAATTTGGCATCCTGCTGTTCTCCCTGTACACATATCCCACCTTCCCAACAAAATTCAAACAGAACAACAAAAATGAATATTCAATTTCAAAAACATAACTCTAAGCTGTAAAACCCCCCCTTTTTCTTTCTCTTTTGCAGGTTGAAATGTTGTACCTCGTCGAATTCGATACAAGGTACCCATCCCTTCTTGATCATGTACTCGATCTCCTTGGCGATCGACTGTTCCGACAGTGGTGGAATGTAGGACAGGGTCTCGAATTTCTTGTTATTTATCGGGTTCCATGTCTGTCAAGAACCAAGTACAATGATCAAACACTGTCCGTTTAAGTCTAAAGAGTTGATAAGATTACTGTTAACTTACCTTCATGCAGCACGTCCTTGAACCGTTCGAAACAGTA
>NC_026146.1:10227803-10234401 GCF_000512975.1 Sesamum indicum | reverse complement strand
TGGAGCAATTGTGTTTCAGCCCTATATTGCTTGATGCAACAGCAGGAGCTGAGAGACTTGAAACAGACATTCTTCTTATACTTTTTCAAGGTTATTTGGAGCAAAGTTGAGCAGAATGCAGAGAAGAAGTGAGGATGGATTGTGTGTATGCGTGTGTTTTGAGGTTTTGAAGGAAAAGTGGTTAGGGAAAAGGACAAAGAAGAGAGGTGGTGGGGAACTGTGAAGTGAGGTGGGATTGGTTAGAGGGTGGCGGAGGAAATAAGGTGGTGAGAAATGAGGTAGGCTAGGCATTTTAAGCATTGGTTTTATCACGACATGCTCTCCAAACATGTTTTTTCTTTGATGAAAAATTTTAAATTTGATATAATCAAATTAATTACATAATAAATATAATAAATTTGTTACGTGATTTGTCATCTTTTTTAAATTGTATGCCAATCACACGATAAATATATAATTTATTTAAATTCAATCAAATCCAATTTAGATTAGAATCTTGGTTGCTGCAGTGTGTGCTTGGTGTGTGGTTTCTGTTGAGGCTCATCCTTGAGGCATTGGGGTTTCAGTTTGAGCCCACCGTTTCTATATTTATTGCTTCAGCCTGGAGTAATAATTAGTCATCCCCCGGAAAAGTTTGTCATTAGTATGAAGTAAACTAATGGCGAGACTCATAGACAGAAAATTTCTTTATTTGTTTATCACCTGTCTATTTTAACAAACATTTTCTTCTTGAATTAATTTAATTATAATATCTACTATTTCAGTAAAATCGAAAAACTTAAAAAAAGTAAGAGACGTACGATCATCCTAGCAACAATTTTTGGACACAAGTATAGGAGTCTTTTGCGTAAAAATATCCAATTTGAGTGACAACTACTATCTAAAAAGTCCGCCACCACATTTTCACTGAGAAGCAAAGTAAACAAAAATCACATGTTTGATCGCGTCGATAACGATTATCTAAAGATTGAACTTACACCAATAGCACCATCAAAATGCAAAAATGGATGAGAATCACTGCTCATAATCAAATCATGGGATTTAAGAGGTGAGATCGACGACAAAATTATACCAGCAAATTACAGGGTTTTGTCTCAGGAACTTGTCTAACATTTATTTAGTTTGTTTAGTACGATAAAACATTTGGAAGATTAAGCAAAAGACATTACCTTTGTTCTAGGACTTGCATTTCAGGGATGTCATAAATTCTTGGAAGCTAAATAAGAAGTAGCAAAAAATGTATAAATTACTCAGGAATTTCTATAGCAGAACAGAAATAGTCAAATGATATTGCACTTATGAAGGGCACAAAATCCTAAGTATCATGTTTGAATGATGCTATTCCAATGAAGAATGATTTAACAATTTTTTGTCTAAATTCAAAGAATAAAGCAGGCAAATGTCCCCAGATTTGCATGCTCAATCCTACAATGATGGAAGCAAGAAGACCCGTTTGCATATCTTAGTGCCAAAGCTTCAAGCAAAATCCGGATGGCACGGTGGAGCATCTCTTGTTTGATATAATGTCGGTGAAGGAGTCGACAAGTTGTGCGGCGAGAGATTCAGGATCTTCGATAAATGTATCGATGAATACTTTCACGATCCGGACTTCCTGAGGGGTTGCTCTCAAGCTGTACCAGGTCAAGAATTTCTGCCTGAATGTCGTTTCCATGTGACCGTCGCATTCCAGCCACCGGATCACTTTCACGTAATACTCAAAATCCTTGTCTCCAATACCTGTGCAATCCTCGTCTCGTCTCTCTCCACTTCTCTTCTTTGATGAGCTGCCAGCCTGAGGCTCCTCGTCCCTCTCAGGCACCGCGTCAATACCTTTCCCATTTTTTCGTTTATTTTTCCATCCAGCTCCATTCTTCAAGTTCTCCAACTTGCAGGGAGTGATTTGTAAGCCGGCTTCTGAATTATCCACATAGGGGACGCATTCCAAGCCAGTCAAAGGTATATTAGACCTGTTACCAGTGCTCGTTTCCTCGACCATCCGTCCGTTTGACAATTCTTTGTTTCTGAAATTTGTTTGATCGCTGTTTGGTATGCAGCTGATTTTCCCCATGCTATTTTCTTCATCCAACAAAGAAATTTCATCTCCATTAGTCTCCTTTTGGATCGGATCCAAGCAGTTGATGCTGTCACAAAGTACATTTGTAGCAGCATTTTTGTCATCATTACAACTAAAAGGAAGATAATTATCTCCTCTATTTTCATCCTCGTTGCTGCAGGGCAGGACATTATTGGTCTCGTCTTCCACCGACGAAGGATTAGAGAGACTGCTGCAGTTAGTAGCTGGACTTTGACTTCTTTCTACTTCTGAACTCTTGGAACTCAGATTTCTTACCTCATCCTCAGAACTTGCAGTTCTGAACTGAAACTCACAGAAGCCCTTCTCTTTGTCTTTGTCAAGAGTAAGAACCTTGAGAAAATACTCGGTAGCAGGAGTTAGACCAGATAGCAGCAACTTTGTATTTGGTGCAAACAATCTGCATGTAGGTTCTGTAGGATAGACTATATCATCAGCCTTTCGATGCCATAACACATAACCCATGACACCTCCCACATCTGAATCATCATCGTTCAGAATCACTGTAATTGATGAAGCATGAATGTCTTCAAATCGGACAAGTTTTGACCCAAGTGCACTGCAATCTAGATCAAACAAATTCCAGGAATGAGCCGGATAGTGAAGATTTATGTTAACCAGACTCAAGAGCAAAAGAATGTAAAACAAGCAGAAATAATATTCCGTCTTTTCTTTTTGCTTTTATGGGGGAGGGAAATACACAAATGCAGAGAGAGAGAGAGAGAGAGCACCAGACAGCATATCAGACACTCTTTTAGAAAGCATCAAGTCAAGAGACTCCACAGCAGAAGCACAAAGTCTCTGAATTTCCGGGCCTGATGAAAGCCTGTTGACAATCCCTCTAGCCTTCTTTACTGGTAAACCAGTTAGAGGACCCACTTCATCTTCAAGCTTTTCCACTGCTTCATCAATGATCCCACATAGTTTTTGGTAGTGTTTAGTACCACCAAGAATCTTTTGGCCTAAGGAGAGCCTATAGCACAATATGTCGACCCGTCTCGTATCCCTTGCCACAACCAGTTGCTTTCTCCAAGATCTGCATTATTTATTCTACATGTTAATATGTTATTTCATCATTTTCCTTTCTTTTCTTTTGGGGGGGGGGGGGGGGGGGGGGCGGGGGGCGGCGGGCGCAAGGCTTATTGTCATCATTTGAATGGCCATATGTTGTATAACACTAAGGGTCAGCAAAGAAGACAGAAGAGTGCCTATTCACTTCCACATGCATAACATGAAGAAAGTTGGACTACCCTGACAAGCATCTTGTAAAACAAATTACACCTTTCTTGACTTTTCCAATCAAGTGCGGCACATTATATAATGGATCTCTAGACATTCAAATTACTTAGGTGTGTCAACTAAAAAGAAGTGCAGCCAACTTTGTGTAAAATAACCATCAAAATGAAGTAATGGTTCTAAAATTGAAGTGATGTTCTAAGACTCGCAGGTGCCCACTGAGTATCAGAAATGACCTCAAGCAACGTTATCTTATTAACAAGCCAATGGGTCAACTACCTTTTTCTTATCATTAAGGAAGCATATATCACAGGCTTATGCAAGCAAATATATCAGCATCGGAAACCATATTGTAACTATCCAAGCATATCTATAAGCAACGCAGATATACTGCTGCATATCATAAGGATATACCAGAAAATGAACAGAATAAATAAGAAGCAAGACCAGACACTTACCCCAGCAAATCATTCACTTTTCCACAAGATACGCAACAGAAGCTCCCATCAAGTCCCTTATCCTGCCTATCCTTTGATATGCCAGAACTTTCATGTCGTAAGGCACATTCAAGATGGCAAGACATACCACATGACACACCATGAAACGGGGGGTCTGAATTGCAAATTAACCAGAGGCTGGGATCCTTGTTGTCATCATATTGGCGACAAATGCAGCATGAACACCTTTTGCAAAATACATCCTCTCGGTTCAATTTAGCCTTGCAAGCTGAATTTTTGCAATATACAGTATTACCTGGATCAACCTCAGGCACACTGGTTGCAGCAGGATTTGCTGCAATAGGCAGACGATTTGGGTGGTCAGACTTCCTTTGCCTTTTAGGAGTCCTTTCACCATTTTCAGATGTAGGCTGTACTTCAGAAATACTTGCAAATCCTCGCTCCTGTGATTTCTTCTCGTATACAATTTTCAGAAGTTGCTCTATTATTTTTGACTTTGTTAACCCAGTATACTTCCTTTCTTTTCCAAGCTCTGCACAGAGGATCTGCAATATATCCTGGCGGCTCCAAGCATGTAGCATTTCCATGGCACCATCTGACCACTTTGACACCGCATAGACTAGTTCTCTCTTTGCCTCCATACTCAACTTGCTGCACTTCAATGGATCAAATAGCAATGCTGGTTTCAAAAGTGACAAAAGTCATCAAAATTGCATAGTAGCTATATAACATAAAGTACTCTCTCATACACTACTTGATGGTTTTAGAACTTAATATCAAAAATAATAAATTATTATTTCAGAAGGGAAAATGACAGGGAAAGTAATATAAATACTAGGTGGAAAAGGGACGAAACCATGCAGCTCTTAAAACTTTTCTTCTATTATTTTCCAATGTCCCGCTTAACTCCATACAACTGTAGAAAAATTATTCAAGAAAATGATAGAATCACCAAAGATTTCGTCCCCTTGGATGCATGCAGCTTCATTCTCTTAATTGATATACAGTAAGCCGGACCACAGACGGAATAAGTGAATGCAAAATCAAAGAAGAATGAAGCACCACATAATCAAATACAGGAAGCCGAAAGACGTAGCAATCAAGTCGAAAAAAATTATTCCCAGTATCTCAAGTAGTGCGTACACTGGACACGCTTTCTTGGATCCTCTTTTGAAATTTAATTGGTCATAATCACTATTGACTCATTGAGTTTACAAATACAAAAAGGACCAACAGCCCTACAGAATAAATTCAAAGAAAGAACAGCAAATTCGTGTGATCAGCGGAAACTGTAGACATACACTATTCCAAGCCCAAAATCAATTGCCCGCGTTTACCTTCGTGATGAGTGGCAAACTAAATAGCAGTACAATGCTTTAAGCATTAAAAATCAGATCACCAAACTTTACGAATTAGTTCAACAATCATAGCCAACCATCCATACAAGTTGATGAGAGAGATAACAAATAAAGCAAGAAAAGGACAGCTGGCGCCTCACTCGATCTTCACAACCGATCACTTTTTTCTTCATAAGCATCTTTGAAATCATTAACAAAGCGTTAAAACCCACACAGAGCAGGTAATTCTTGGACTATGACACATTTACTTGCAGTTAAAAGGCAAATAGAAATAGGAGCAAAAGCAACAATGAAGTGTGTGCGTGAGTGTGTGAGCATGCGTGTCTGTGTCTGTGTGGTGTCAATTTCATCGAAAAAAGAAATCCAAAAAGAATCAATAGAAATTCAACAAACAGGAAATCACGCGTGAAATCAGACCATCAAACAGATCAACCATGAATCTAACACCCCATTATTCACAAAATCTTCGGAAGAAGAAGAAATAACAAATCAAATCTTTATACATCAAGAACCAGAGCAATCCTTCAATGAAACAACATGAAGATAACACCAAGATGAGAACTTTTGCCAAAAAAGAAGAGAAGGGATAAAGAATCTTTACCCTCCAAGGAAGAAGCATCCATAGCTTCTGTTTGCTTTCAATAACGAAAGATTATGCCTACATTAGCACCAAAATCCCATTTCCCCTTAACCTGAAAAACAAAATAATATTCAGTCCCCTCATACAAACATAAAGAAAGAACTCATGTGACTGTGTGTGTGTGTTAGAGAGTGTTTAATATATACATATATTTTTATACATAACACACATCTAGAGAGAGAGAATACAAGTACCAAGAAGAAGAGAGGAGAAACCCATGAAAGATGGGTCCTTAACATGGGCTTTTCATAACCCGAAGCACGCAATTTGGCATATATATATACACACACAAGATATATATTTCTGTGCGTGTGTTTTATAGAAAGAGGGGCTGAGAGGTCTGTGTGTGAGAGAGAGAGAGAGAGGTGGGGTGGGCAGTTGAGGAAGAGGATCAGAAAAGTAAGAGCAAGAAAAGCGAATAAATATAGGAGGAGGAGAGGGTAAGCAACAGGCCACAGGGGAAGGAAAAAAAGCGGCTGAATGTGGAAGCCCTTTTTAACCTTTTTCCCATTCCTCTCTACACAACTTTCTTTGTACTAACCATGCAATGCATCAACCATTTTGCATTTCCTCTTTCCTCTATTTTCTTAACCTATATTTTCTTGCAATGCTACCATTATCTTTTTTCTATTAAATCAAAGATTCTTCCCTCAAATCATAAATAAATTCATGCTCTCATACATCCCACATCGACTGTGAGCGATAAATTTTAATCATTCATACCCTTCAAAAGTCTTCTCTCCATCTTTTCAAGGGCAAGCCCGTAAAGTTCGGTAAAAGCCGATAGTAACACACACAATGGGACAATGCGTGT